>NC_090895.1:21684804-21689804 GCF_036669925.1 Montipora capricornis | reverse complement strand
ATATTTTAAAAAAGTCAAATTAATTGCTGTTTTTTAAATCTTCTTTTAATATCGCTCCTTAATTGTGTATGACGACGATCTCCATATCCAAGATAGATCTTCTGCAGCTTGGTTATAAGACTTTTTCAGACTTGTGATTGAGTTCTTTGAATCGTTTTGTCGACGACAGACAGTAAATAGTCTTCGTAGAATTTGTAGATCTTGAAGCGGTCTCGGAGATTTAAGAGATCATTGTTTTTCAGAAAGATCATGCCTGTAATCTGAATCCTTTCATTCGCAGAGATTCAATACCGAATCTCAATGGTCACACCATGTATAGCTTTTTAAGACTTTGCTATGTTCTTATTTTAGACGAAAGTTAAGCATAGAAGAGAAAAATCAATATCGCTCCTTACTTGTGTATGACGATCTCCATATAGCCAAGATAGATCTTTTGCAGCTTGGTTATAAGACTTTTTCAAACTTGTAGCTGAGTTCTTTGAATCGTTTTGTCGACAGACAATAAGTAGAAGAGAAAAATTAAAGCAAGGAAAATGTTAGCTGTCCTTATTAAGTTACTTGCGTAGGGAAGTCTTTCTGGCAAATCCGTAAAATGGTGTGGCTATTTGCCCAAACCAATGTAGTCTTGCGCATTTTAGCATTTTTAGCATCACTTTTCAGGAAAAATGATTCGAAATTTTTCAATTGCCTTTTCGCTTTGATTTTGTTTAGTTTGTTAGTATAGCATTTATAACAATTATTAAACCATGCTTGGTAAATGAGGCCTCAATCTGCATAAACCAGGTTCACTCTAAGGCTTTTATATTTAATTTTATGGTTATGCTTGCATAGAGTAAAGGTAGGCTCGATTACCAGCCGCTGTTTCGGGAAATGAGCCAGAGCTCACTACCGAAATCTCGGCTGGACGCGTTATGTTAGCCATTTTTAATCTCCGCCAATCAGAAACTCTCCGGCACAAATCCGGCTGGCATATATTAGATGTTTTGGCGGCGAAGGTATTCTTTTACCTGGCCTGTTCCAGGTTTACAGTGCTTTTAAGGTAGGAAACATCTAAGATTGCGACAGCGAAAAGTGTTCGAGAAGCTGGAGAATGGGAACTGTGTCGTTTTCTACGGCCTGAGTTCGCAAACTTCACTGATTTTCCAGTTGGCGCCAAGGTCAAAATACGGCTTTCAAATCCATTTCTATTGCAATTTTCTCCTCATACTTCGCTAATGTAAGAGCAAGTAAAATTCCTCAAGATCAATTGAAACTACTGCTGAGTTTATTGGTGGCAAAACGAGGGGCCCGATGAGGTCGACCGAGAGCTGAAGCCGCCGAAGATTTTTTTGATGATTCGCCGGTTGAATTCAAACTCACATTGATCATTCTGATCATTTAACCACAAACTCAAGCTCGTATCATCTGGAAACTTCGCACAGACGTTTTAAGCATTGCTATGTAATTTATGTTTTCTTAAAATCAGTGTTTTTGGGATGTGTAATGCTATTTCCCCGCAAGTATTGACTTCGCATAAATTATATTTTGAATTTACGTCACAGACAATCTATCGCTCACGCGTCCAGCCGTCTCTTCTCGGGGAGGATACCCGAACTCGAGTGAGCGGCGGAAATCGAGCCTAAGTAAAGGTGACTCGTCCGTTTGTTGAAGAGTATCTTCAAGGGAACGTCTGATATCAATTATTGGTGAAAGTGCAACTCTTGCCCCATTTAACATTTTTAAATAAATCTGTATAAAGCTGACGTTTCGGTGTTTTCATAACGTCATTTTTAAGTAACGGAAATTAATGCCTTGGTGTTTACAAGAGGAAACTCGCACCGGCGAGATCTTCACACCGGTGTTGACTTCTTGATACCACGTTGACTTCTTGATAACGCGTTTACATGATGACGGGGTGAATTCGTATTGTGTTTACCTGAAGGGACACCACATATCGATAAAATACAAGCGTGAGTCCAAATTGCAAATATTGCGTCTATCACTTAAGGTAACATGTGCTATCCGTTGTAGCCCACTGGGAGCCCGATTTCGCACCGGAACGAGTGGTCGGTCCTCGTTTTACATGATACCGTTCCGGGATTTGGCGCCGGGACGAAACTTTTGCAGCAACCGGGGTGAACTCGCGCCGGTGTGAGTCGCCTCAGCATGACTTTTTTCAGTAATATCATGTAAACCGTGAATACAGAGCTAAGAGAGGGAACCGGAGTGAACTCGCGCCGGTGCGAAAGTCGCCCCGGTATCATGTAAACACCCCCTTACCTTAGTTTCTGTGACGTATTGTTTTAATCGCGTGTTTTTGCTAAAAGAAGACTGTAAATTGCCTTCCAGAGGTTTCGCTTTCAAACTTTCTTTACGTCCGTTTTTATAACAATTTATGACATTTTATCAGTATTCATTGTTCGAGAAGAGTGGATGGTTTTGTATGAATCGTGACATCGCTAAAACCAACTAAAATGATCGTAAAATTTCGTTTTACCTTTTTGACGTTTTAAACTTTTTATCCCGAGGAAATGAAATAGGTAGGTAAGACGTATTTCTATTTCCTATTTGTATTTCAATAATTTATCTCCAAAGATGGGTTCCTTTTGAAGGGAATCCTGCATTTTGCTGAAGCTTCTAATCTGCTGACTAAATTGGAGCAGCTGGTATTCCTGGTATGGTTAGTTTGATTGTTTCTGTTGTTTAATTCTCCTGTTTACAAAGTAAGACTAAAATCGATTGTCATAGTGTGGAACCGCTACACTCTGGATTTCTGTGATATTTTACTTTGTTTTACTGTGTTACGGTGACGAAAAGCGGAAGTGAATATTTCGTGTTTCAGGACAGTAGTCTCTCACAGATTTTTAATTTAATCCTATCTAATAGTTAAAAGATACTTAGAAATACAAACGTGGAAGTGCTAAGACAAGTTAAAAAGAAAAACAGATCACTTTCGGTTGCCGTCCCTGGCTCAAAAACGGCCCGTGCGTAAGTTCCCTATTGATTGGAAAGACGCCACTTAGTCTTGAATCAGATGTGGTAGAGTATTTATATTTATTTTGGTAATAAAATTATGTTGAAGTGTGGTTTATATGTGAGAACATAGTTTTCAATGCCATTCTACCACCATTATTTACCTTAAGTAAAAAACTCATTTATCAACTCTCGTTGGAACTTACTAATTAGAGTTGAAGCCAAGGTTTGCACAGTCTTGAAAAATTAGAACGTGGGTGACTCCTGGAAAAGCTGGAATTTTTTTGGCTTTTGGGATTTTAGGCTGTGGATACAACTACTGAGATAACCAAAATTCAACCTGATAAGTTGAAATGACGCTTTTGGGAGCGCATTGCAACTACCGATATTGCATATCAGGTCAAGAAGTATTTGTTCTCTAAAAGGTCTGACTTTACATTATAGATTGTTGTGCAAACCCCACAAAATCGTATTTCTGCTTTCGTAATTTTAGAATTTTACTTAGACCGGTCCTTAGATGTAAATTTAAATTTAAGTGCGTTATGCTTGATGCCCTGCCCAGTTTGGCATTATTATGTTTTTATTAGCTGAGGGGTTGGCGCAGTGGTAAGATCTCTGCCTTCCAACCCTAAGGTCCCGGGTTCCATTCCCGGTTCTGCCGAGGCTGGAATATTTGGCGACCTTCGTTCCCGCTAAAGTTCACTCAGCTTTCCATCCTTCCGAGGTCGGTAAAATGAGTACCAGCATGTATGGACTGCTTAGAAGCGGCTGCAATTTGCGCCTGTATATGCTTCCAGTCCGCTGGGGGTAAATTGATCATTGTAAAGCGCCTTTGAGACGTAGTGATAAGGACGCTATATAAATGCACCACCTTACCTTACCTTACATGACATTTATCTTCAAAAACATTTAGAGTACAGTGTATTGAGTCACGTGACCGAAGGATACATTCGTTCACTGAAGAAACAAAACGTTTGGAAGAGTTGTAAAATGGTAGTCCTTCTAATATCCTTTCAAGTGAGCCCCTTCTCATTCGGTCACGGTTGAATATCGGTTGAATCATCTGAAGGAAACCACCTGGCAAGACACCTAATTTAATGCAAATTTGAAATTATTTCGACCATGTTAGAGTAATTGGGTGAATCGAATATGAAAATGAAATGTTGAAAATGGAACCATTGGAAACTCGGAAAAATCCGAGCCCTAGGTCGTTCAGATCTGAAGGCCAAGCGAGGAAACAGAAAGAATGCGAACAATAGCGCAGAAAACAAGGGTAATGATCAAAAGCAATGACTCTGCACATGCGTTTTGAATTTGACTTCATTTCCCTCTCCACAAAAACCAACATTTCTAAATTCTAATTTGATGCGGTTGCGCGACCTCCCTTAAAACCACCTCCCGATGAATAGAGCTTCCTGAGTCACAGAGAAATATTCCGAATACTAACATGATCGAACTCTATACTTCTCAAGGCGCCCGCAAACGAAGAAACATTGTTGCGGAAACATTGCTTCCCGAAATGTTTCCTCGGAGCGCAAAAGAGGAAACTCGGATTCAAAAACATGTTTGCTTCCCGGGAAGTTGCTTCTCTACTCTGCACCAAGAGGTTTTTTCCGGGTTCTCCGGTTTACCCTCTCCTCAATAACCAACATTTGATTTGATTTATGTTTATTTGTTGATTTCAGTTTACATCCACCGCTAGAAAATTAGACACTTAAACAAAGTTCCTTTCCTTTCCAATCATAGGGTGCGTGCTATCTGAGATTATTGCCGATTCCGGCTTATCCAATGACTATTGCCTGAATTGTTCTAAAATGAGGTCACGGCCGCCATGTCAGTTCCCTAAACAAAGAAACGGTGTCCATGTTGGTGCCCCAATCAAATCCTCCGGGAATTGAACTGTGCAAACGTTTTAATTTGGTTTTCGTGGAAAAACATGGCTGTTGATCACGTCAGTGAAAACCAACAATAAAGTCTCCTCTACGTATCATATCATCTGCAATGAAATGTTGAAAAACGAGCAGTAGTGTTTTATCGGGTTTTAAAAG
>NC_090895.1:21669804-21679804 GCF_036669925.1 Montipora capricornis | reverse complement strand
CAATTGCGTGCGTGCAAACAAGAGATGCAATGAAATAAATTTTTGACAGTTCACATCAACCCCTTTTCGACTCGGAACCTTGACCGTAAATAATGAAGCACAACAGCGACAACAACTTTCATTCAAATATTTCTTCACTGTCACATTTCCAAATATTTTACACCTCTGCAGAGTTGAGTACAAAATACCAGTAAATGTAAATTGTCAGACAACTAAGATGCGACTTGAGTAAACACTGTGATGCATTCAAGGCGTTCGATACCTTCAATGTTAATTTGTTAAATCCACAAAAAAATTGCTATTTGATTTCCGTGTTTTATATAATACCAAGTTAGTAAAATATTAGAAACAAAACTCACTTGATATCCAAAGGCGAAAAATGAAATTGTTGTCGAAGACCATTACTCGTCGCTTAAAATCCAGATATTTATTTTTCAGCGCTGTCTTGCTCATCTAATTGACGATCCATTCTTGAGCTCCATGAGGGTATATTTTGTTTAAAGACCCACTAAAACTTCATTCGCGTTACATGATTTTCGACGCCATTGCCGGTTAAGTTAATCTTTCTACTGTGTCCACCAGAGAAATCTACGCATTTCCCACTGCCCTCTCGATCCTAAGAAAATACGCGCAGAAGGCTCTATGCACGAAGACACCTCTTAGCAGGGGAGTGACAGGCAAGACTCTTACCGACACGGAAAAAACGACGAAATGAAACGCAGATTCCGATTGGGTTTGCAACCCAGTAAAAAGAAGAAAAACACCCAACAAATCCCACCAACTTTCATACTGGGATTGCCATTCTGGCAACCCAGCAAAAGAAGAATAGTGCTTTTAGAGACCTTTGGAACACCAAACGACTTCAAGAGAAAAGCAAACAAATGGAAATTTGCATACATGCTTAAAAGCACGTGCTCAGTAACATGATACCCATGACAACAATACAATCGTTCGAACCTTGTTTCGAATTCCGAGAATCGTATTTGTCGCTCGCATGAAAAGTTTCTTCTCTGGACAAACAGTGTGGAGATAAAACATACCTTCTTCGTTCATCCAGCCTTTCTTGTGCTCTGAAATTTGCATCCTTGGTGGCGTGTTGATAATCAGCTGTGGAACACCTTTGAATATGACTTTTGGTGGGAGTTTTTCGCCATTCGCTTTATTTAAACTAGACATTTAAATAAAGTTCCTTTCTGCACTATACTAGGCATATTACGACCAAATAGCACAAGGCACAACAGAATACATGGAGCAAACTGGATACGGTCTGCGTGCGTACGAACGACCATAGTCCAAACTTTATTAGGAGTAAATATATTGACAATGTAATTCGCAAGACACGAAGGATAGGAACCAAGGCTCACATTGCTCCCTAAAGGCTGCGTAATCATGAAGTAACGTAAACTGAATAAACACGAAAAAGCATGCATGGAATACGGCAAATAAATGACGAATGAGCACGGAGGCCAGAAAAAAACCTACAAAAACCCCAACACGAGGAAAATCTCATTCGCCAGCCTTTCCTACGAGGCCTCACAACAAAATACAATGCCTATCTGACGCAAGGCAAACAATGCAAAATCAAACGAATCTACAAGCCTATTATTTTGTTCACATTTAACATGTCTTCAGCTACATGCCTTACGTATCGTTTCTTTTTTCTAGGACATTTCCAACCAGCATGCTTGTCTATACGTGTCTCATTGATAGATATACAGGCAGGTTGTGAAGCTGCCCCTGATTTGATACTATGCGTCCCGAAAATGGAAATATCGTCAACAAAAGGACCAACAAGCTTCTTAAATTCCAACAAGATCGTAGAATAAGAAATACCGATGCTTCCATGAAAACGCTCGCCTGACTTAGACTTAACAATACGCCTAATCAAAGGAAAATGAGGATTCTTAGGCTCTGAAACTAACCAACCTCTCAGTGACTGCTACAGGACAAGTTATTTCCCGATCTAGCTATGACCGAGGTATGACCCTTTCGGCACAAAAATAGACATTCGATCCGTAAATAAAGTAATATCTCCGAGTTTCGTTGATAATAATTCGTCAACCCGGAAAAAAACCGGCGAAAACAACCAGTAATATAAATAAAAAGCGAATATGGGCCAAAGACTCTAGAGCTATAATGCTCGGTAATAACTTGCAACAGGTCAATGGGAAGCGGTTCTTTCGGTTTGATTGGTCTACCCAGCTTCCTTCTGGCACCTTCAAGCGACGATTGAACCAAAGGGTGGTCAGTAGGACAGCACTCAATGCCCGCCAGCTTGTGAGCCCAACGTATACTGTAGAACAGACCTTCGATTGACGAGATTCCCGTTCCTTTCCGGAGGGCCGCATGGCACAGCTCCGTGATAAACAGGGAGATGTGAAGAGGCTTGGCTGGGATGACTGGAACGCCTATCTTGGAGGATGCCCACCTTCGCCATCTGGACCAGCCGTTATTGTATTTACAGAGGGTGGAAGTCGCCTTGGATTCTAACTGAAGATCGAGAAGATCCGGTAACAAAGACTGAAGAGAGGGATCTGTAAGGGACGGTACTTCTCGCCATGAGCCGACCTGCAAAACATCTGAAGCACAGAAAACGCAGTCAACGCAACAAGACCATGTCTGGCAATGGTATAATTATAGTTTTTCTGTAATATTAATGCCTAAGAATTAGAATTAGGGGGACAAATATAACTCGTAAACTCCAAAATGACGAAGGGGATGAGAACGAATAAAGCGGCCAAAAAGCCGACACACGAATAAATTCTGGTATAGGAGCATACATGCAAAAATGCAAAGGAACTCAAAAGTGGAGCCATCACTCGGGATGTAACTAGGCAAGCGTGCATAAAAAACACCCAAAACGAAACGAAAGGTATGAAAAATAGAGCAATCCACCGACCAAAATGGTGACAAGACCATAAATAGGGAAAACGTGCGCTAAAAAGGCACCAAACATGACTCAGGCACAATACGCCATGTCTCCTAAATGGAGCAATCAATCAATTTACACACCCAAATGGTGAAAAGGCCAAAAATAGACAAAAGTGCACTAAAAGGTACCATACATAAAAATCATAAGTCGAAAGCTCCTAAACGGAACAAAAACTCAAACTACACACCTAAATGGTGACAAGCCATAAATAGGCTATACAAATTGAAGACGCAAGGCCAACATCCTGAACGAAGGACATGAACTGAATGCGGAATCCTTGGATTTGTAAATTTCCATTTGTTCCGGACCCTCAATGAGCAGATTGTCAATCCGAGGGAGAACAAAAACATCTTTAACAAAGCTCTTAAATCTAGAAGGAGTGGACTGCAAAAAGGGCCAGAAAGACGCTGACAGCCATTCGGGTATAACCAGGGTCCCAAACCCGTTACAAGCTTCAAGCTTTCTGACAGAGTGCACTATCAAAGAGACTGGAGGGCAAATCCAATTGCTCTCACAACTCCAATCTTGGGCAAACGCACCTACTCCGCAACTGCCAGGCGAAGCAAATTTGGAGTTAAACCTGGGAAGTTGAGCATTATAGTAAGAAGCAAACCGGTCGACGGTATGAGGGTCCCACTTTACATCGATATCTTGAAAAACTACTGGATTCAAAGACCAATCGTCCTTGTCGACAAACGTGCTCAGAAGGTCTCTAGCTGTCTCTCTCATTAACAGAACGAGGAATCCACTGCGCGTCGAGAACAATGCACTTGGCTAAGCAAAGCTGAAAAATGTCGATTGCTAACGCTTGAAGATGTGGTTTGCGACTGCCGACTAAAACAATTCTGGCGGCATTAGCATTGTCAATAAAGACTTTCACTTTCGTGCTCTCCAACTCCTTGGCATAAGATGCTAACACGTAGTATATTGCCTTAAGCTCTCGATACGTAGAACTTTGGCCCTTGTCATCCGCAAGCCACATGCCGCTGACCGAAGAAACGCTAAGATTGGAAGAAAAACCCCCGAATGCGACATCACTTGCATCGGTAAATATCACGACGGACGAAGTAGGAGGTGGCCTAATCGAATAGCCACTGAAACAGTCAATGTTCAAATACCAAAACTTCAATTCTACCATCAAACTAGATGAAATAGGCAATATAGAATCCCAAGCTGATCTGGAGTCAATGGCAGCGTACATTTGCCTAGTGAGTAATCGAGCAATCGGCCCTTACCGATCCCGCAATCTTGGCTAAATTCCGGAACGTTACGAAGCCGTCTTGAATAGCAGAGTCTAATATTGCTTTGAGCTTCGCTACTTTCTTGTCTGGAACTCGGAACTGCATTAAAATCGTGTTACTTACGAAACCTAGCCACTCGCCAATTTGTCTCGGCGACCAGCACGACTTATCTTCACTAACAACAAATCCGCAAGAACCGAGATCTTTACTCTGAATAATACTCGCTGCTTGAGCGGAACAATTATCGGGGAGACTGCCTAAACCATCGTCTAGGTAGACAAAACTGACGTGACCCATCGAACGCCAACGCCTTACAAGAGGCCGCAGCAATTTCCTGAAGCAAAAACAAGCACTGCTAAGCCCAAAAGGAAGCACTTGAAAAGTAAAATATCTGAGAGCACCATTGAAATTCCAAGCAAAACCCAAATAGTTTTGATGGTCCGGATGAATCCTGACATGATGGTAGCCCGACTTGAGGTCCCAGGTAAAAAACCAGTCACCCTCATCCAAAACCTCAGACAGAGATCGCAAATCTTCATACTTGAATTTGGGCAAAACTAGACATTGATTAATATGCCTCAAATCTATCACCAAACGAAGCTTTTTGCCTTCGACAACCGGAAAAGAGTGGGTTCTCGCAAAAAGGCGAGGCGCTGTGCTCCTGAATACAGCAGTTAGCTAGTAACTCCAATATAGCTCGCTGCACAAAATGCGGGCGATCGAGCGAAGATTTGTTGTTTACAAGAAAACAAGGCGACGGGTATTGACCAAAAGGTAATCTATAACCTTCCCGAATTATACTTAAAACAAAGTCCGGGGCCTGCAAACACGTTTCCCAGAAATATGCTGATTTCTCCAGTCTCCCCGCTACACTCGAACAGGTGGTCTCCGCAACAAATTCGCCTGCCGCACGCTTATTAAACGAAGGAAATAAATTGGAATCCTCATCAACCACGCCAGCTAGTCAATCACGCCCGCCTCTATCCACGTTTCGTCTACAGGAGGCGCTGAGGTGCCCAAACTCCCCGCACTGTAAATTTTGTCGTACAAAATAAATAAATAAATAAATAAAATAAAATAAAATAAAATAATAATAACGAATAAATAACAATAATAAAAGTAAAAATAAATATAAACAAAATTAAAATATATTTCCTCTCCAAAAGCGGCTGTGAGCATGAAAAAATTAGTCTACTGGACTGAAGTCGTTCGCAGTACAGACCGAAGTGAAACGAATTGAATATGCTAACCGATATATATTAAATGCAAATGACTTGCAAGTAACTTGACAATGCAAAGGACAATAAATAACATTCCAATCGTAACGCGCAGAAAGCAATTATTTGCTTTACTGCGTACCGCAAATAATTTCCCATTCTGCACTATACCAGGCATATTACGACCAAATAGCACAAGGCACAACAGAATACATGGAGCAAAAAAAAAAGTAACCAAAGCGGTATACTCAACTTAAAACAAGGTCCCAAGCGTCTAGGGCGTGGCTCGAAACGATCATCACTTCTCTCGTTCCTGGAACCGTAAGACGACGAGGTTCGGTACGATGAGGAGGCGCTGCATTGCGGTGTGCTTCGCTTCTGTTTCAGCTTTTCCTTCACCTTCCTCTCTGCCACCTTCTCCGAGCGATACATTCGTTTCTCATCATCTGAATCGGACGCCAACTCGTCCGATAAGTACTCGCTGACTGTCAGCCAACCGAATTCGCTCTTGTCGGCTAATTTTATGGCCTTGATACGTTTAGAGACTAGCTTCGTACCTTCTTCTAAGGATCGTTTCACTCGTTCATGAGCGCCGGCCTTGAGCGCGTCGGTGGCATCATCAAACTTCTCCAAGACGTCGTGAGCGTGATCTAACTGCTGCTGATTGCCCTTTCTCTTGCAGATGTACCGGTCCAAACGAGCCTTCTCAACTGCGTTAGTCACGGTAGAACTGTTTTGTGCTGAAAACTTCGTGGCAAAAGCACCCAAACGGCTCTCAATTACCTCGGTTAAGTTGTCGGTCAAATTGGCAATTGATTCGTTGACCAAAGCCTTCACAGCACTCCGCGAAGCTTCGTCTAAAGCTGGATTGCTTCTGGAAGAATCATCATCCGCAGGCACGATGTCTACTGGACTGAAGTCGTTCGCAGTACAGACCGAAGCGAAACGAATTGAGTATGCTAACCGATATATACTAAATGCAAATGACTTGCAAGTAACTTGACCATGCAAAGGACAATAAATAACATTCCAATCGTAACGTGCAGAAAGCAATTATTTGCTTTACTGCGTACCGCAAATAATTTCCCACTCCTTTCAGTTGCCGGGCTCGATCGCCAGATCATTGCACGATCGTTTCTCAAGAAAATTTCCAGCGACATGGTCTTATCATTACGAAGTGTTTCAGTTTTGATTCAGTTAAGAATCCTTTTGACTTTGGCATCACCAAAGATATCTGGTAAGACGTCGAATGTATTCAGTGAATAATCAAGAAAGAGAAAGCCTGTGTCTTGTTTTGGTGCTATCAATGCATCTTTGATTATGTTTTTTTTTTTGCTTACATCATTATAAGAGGCTCAATTTTGGACAAAAACACCTGGTGTTCCTTTCATCGTCGTTGATGGGCTTAACAATACCAACGTGGATCTTGTGTGGGAATACAGTGAACCAGAGACCCGAATCCTTTCTGTCACCATAACCAGAAAGAGGCAAGGGACAAACGATGAAGTTACGATAGCATCGAGATTCGGCGAGAGTGCCAAAACCCCTACCGTCTTTAGTGTACCTGCAAATCTTCGTAGCAAATACAATCCTAGCCAACCCGCAACCCTGCAGTTACTGAACGTGAAGGATGGTGACGAATACGTGTACATTATCAGAGTGAGTTACCGTTCTGAACAAGGCGGAGGGAGAAATCTGTTTGACTCGGCCTTTGTTGACGTGAAAGGTGAGAAACCACTCGTTTCAAGTTGATATTTACTGCTTTATAACATGTAAAAGCTAAAGAACTGAAGTATTTTGTTTGCGGTAGAACGTCATTTCTCATGTACTATGTATTCGCGTCCTCTTTTAAGACACTAATCTTATTCCCTAGTCCCATTTGTGGACGTGATAGGTGAGAAGCGGGGAATCTTAGACAGTTGATCATTACCGGTTGCTAATGGTTCATCTTGAACAAGCCCGCTTGTCCAACTCTTAGTTAACTGAAAGTTCGAGTGAATTGAAGGCAAGCAGGCTAGAGAGAAAGCATCTTTCTCATAGACCACTAAAAGACTACGTTCATTGATATCATGTCGTGCGGGAAGCTTATTTAGGTAGCAAGAAAACAGGAAAGGTATCTCGATCAAGTGGATCATTAAAAAACGGCTGGTATCTACGTCTCATACTTAAGTTTATTTAGAGCGTCTTGCAAGACGCACAAAAGCGGACAGTTCGAGCAGGCGCATGATACATTCACTAAGACACACGCTGGGAACAAATGCTTGCCCATTTCAAGTTAAAAGTGTAGCTTAAGTTAAAATTGCAAACTTGGGAAGTGTAGATGACCTGGGGCCTCATTAATTCTGTAAAATGTAAATCGCGTTGTCTTTATGGATGTCTTAAAGTCGAACAAAATTTAATTAACTCCTCTCGCAAATGGATAATGTGGGAACGCAAAGGAATGATGTGGAAATAGGATCAAGGAAGAACGTTCTCTTTTTATTTTCAAATCGCATAAAGTCGTCAATAATATAGAACTAAATTTGGTCGTGTTTATGCTAAAGGCGCATAATTTGTTCAGACGAATTATTTGCCTGTTATTTTAATCGACTATTTGAGACGCTTTGATAATCCATCTGGGACAAAAACTGTTAGTTAACCGCGAAGAAAAAAAAAATATGAAAAATAAAATAAAATGACAGGGGATGTCAGTTATTTACAAGGCGAAGAGATGTAAGAAAATCAGCACATAGTGTCTTCTTCGGCGAATTATCATATTAATGCTTCAAGGCCGATATATACCCCTCTGGGTATGCATTCGGCATTCAACTACTCTATGTGCCCATGCAGTCGGGAGGTTGACCTTGTGTGATAAGGCATTCAGAGATCTTGTCTTTCTTTTGTTTATGTGAGCAAAGAAATGAATATTGTTTGATCAGTAAAACTATTCAACCATATGAGAGGCACTCATGTGGGTACTTGGTCACATTGGCTT
Source organism: Montipora capricornis (assembly GCF_036669925.1). Classification (NCBI taxonomy): domain Eukaryota; kingdom Metazoa; phylum Cnidaria; class Anthozoa; order Scleractinia; family Acroporidae; genus Montipora; species Montipora capricornis. The sequence goes on along the minus strand of NC_090895.1, from coordinate 21,671,440 downwards.
CCACGACTTCCGGATTCCCAATATGGTGAGTAAAACTCTAACATTTGATGCAGAACTTACAACTAGTTAAGCTCGTCAGCGTCTGTATTCACTTAACAGCTAAAACGTGCTGTTCTCAGTATAAAAGACTTGACCGGTTTTATTGTTCTTGTATTAGATCTGTGCTTGAGTACGCATGTAGAACACTTTAGAACACTTTATTTCAGAGTGCATAATTACAGTAAAAAAATTGTACTCTCCCTTATGGCCCTATGTAACTAAATAGCAATAACTAAAATATTAAATTAATAAATTACTCAAATACTAAAATATTAAGGTACTAAGCTACGAAATACGAAATACTAAAATACTAATTGAAAAGTAGTTAAATATTATAAAACTAGAAACTAAAAATGTCACCATATAAGCTAAAAAACTCTGTCAATCCTAAAGGTGTCAGGCGTGAATTTGCACATTATTAAATCAAAGTAACTTCTTCTGAATTTTTTTGCACTTGAAAAACAGACAGTCTCTATTACTGGTAACAACTTTCCAAAGCTTAACAGCATTATAAAAGAACATGCGCTTCATGCTATTTGTTCGTGGAATAGGAAGGCGATAAGGTAACCGAGACCTTGTATCATATAGCTTATTGAATTTGAAAGATGAGAGTTTCTGGGTCAGGTAATCCGGTGCACGTCCATCCAGGATATTTTTAAACAGACATAGTCGCCTTTCAATACATAAATGGTTGATAGGTAGCCGTCCAAGTTCAAGAAATAACGGCAAAGTTCTAGCTTGAAAAGGAGCATCAAGAATAATACGCGCACATCGTTTTTAAACTTTAAAAGTATCGTCCAAAAGTTCTGCATTACAATTTCCCCAAACAGAAACACAATACTCAAGAATAGGTTTGATACCAGCATTAAATAAGATAATACGATATTTGACTGGCAAGAATTTTTTAATGCGGGCCAGAACAGCAACGCGCTTTAAAAGTTTTTTTTCTAAGTTTATTTACGTGAGATGACCAAGAAAGAGAGGGGTCGATGACCAGGCCCAAGAGACGTTCCTCTTGAGTTTGTTCCAGTTGCCTGTAAAGCTTTTCCTTTTAGTCCAACTAAATATTTGTCGAAGAAATAGACAGAATTCAAAAATGTTCAATGAAGATACTTTCAATTACGCCATTTTAAGACCAAAGGACTACCTCTTAGTTGTGTATAAGTTTCACAATAAACTCCTACCTCCTGTATTTGACCATTACTTTAATCCTGTTAGGAATGTACATAGTTATAATACCAGATTATCTAGCAAAATGACTAGTGATGACCTAAAGCTTCTTCCTCTCAAACATTTTAAGAAAAACCTAAAGCTAACTTTTTATGAAAACTATTAAAAATTCTCATTATCTTAACATCATAACTCTTCTGGCTTTCCGTTGTTTTTGACATTTTGTTTTCCTCAGTCTTTTATGTGTTGTTTGCTTTGGCGCGTGTGTGCGTATATGTGTGCATCTAACCTAATTTATATTAGCTTAATTACCAGAGTATGGCTGTCCTATTTCATTAGCCCCTATGGTTATTTGGGGCAGCCTGTACTCCTTTCTATTTTTGTAATATATTGTAGTTTATTGTTTTACTGTTGCTACAAATAAAAT
>NC_090895.1:21652304-21659804 GCF_036669925.1 Montipora capricornis | reverse complement strand
ATTTTCCGAGTATCCCCTAGTCACCACTGAAAAAAAAATTCTCTTCGATAATGATAATGATAGTCTAGCTTTGAGTTTTGCTTTTAACAGATCTCAAGCCCATACAGCCGGTCAGAGAATGCGGGAATACGTCCTTATGATATAAGCATTAAGGATTTTAGGTAACTCTTTACATGGAGACTCACATGTACACTAACATAGGGTTGTTGGGATATACTATTGCTTTCGAATTTTACCACAGACGTCTGTAGCTAAGACGATCGATGAAAACGGATGATGTAAGACTCACTTTATCCAATCTCAGAGTAAATCTAAGAACACAATTGCCTTGTAATATAATGCAATCGATGCGATGGCTCAGTCACATACTAATTTAATTTCCAAGTAAGGTTGTCGGGATTCATATTCAAGTAGACGACCAACTTCGTCGACCTCCCCTGAACATGACGACCCCGTGGAAGGAAAGGAAAAACTTCCAACCGTAAATCCTGACGACCATGCAATTGCTATAGCAACGTTTGACGGATACTGTCTTCAAAGGGATCCTCAACTGGTACTTTGAAGACGAGACCCAATACAAAGCCTTGAAACGTGAGTGGTCACCAAGTTCCTCAGCGTGGATTTTTATAAGCAAACTGTCAGAGACAAACTTACATTTTCTTGCAGGGAGGATAGACCTATTTGACCAGGGAGGAGCCCTTTCATTCGAAAATGACGTGAAAACCTAATCCTTGAAAGAAGCTGCCAAACGCAAGCTGCAAGAGTAGAAAACGCCATTCAGAAATAGAGGGCATGCAACGGCGAGTCAATCAATCAATATCGTTATTTGAACACGATAAGAAAAATCAGCATTGCTGGTGGGGTCGTGCACACAACTAAGAATTGCTAAAAAGACAAAACAACAAATGAATGTACAATTAAAAAATTAAGACCTATTAACAATATTTATAATCGATGTATCCATTTTTAATTGTCGCTAAAATGGGTTCGAGATTCATTTTGTGAGTGTCGAATTTTGTGATACAGAGTTTAATTTTCGATCGTTTCAATGTTTTAGCCATTGTTTCCTTGGATTTTAAACTATTCCATGCAATTATTTTTCTGTAATGGATGGAGTTTCTGATAAAATTTGTCTCTGGACTTGGAAAAATGATGTCCTGATTTCTTCTGCGGCCTTAATTCCTCTGTAAAAGCAAATCTATAAAATCCGTGATTGTTTAACCTTTTAAACATTTGAAGAAAACTCCGTTAATCGCAAATTATACATTGTTCCAAACTTCAGCGCCAGTGTTCCATGGCAAACCTTTTACAATTCGTCCGGCCATGACATGAAGCTTCTGAGGCTGTTTAAGTGCGTCTTGTTGAACGGTCCCCACCCTGTCAGACCGTATGTAACTGATGGCAATATCACTTTTGTGAAAAATCTTTTAATTGCTTTCGAGGGAGGAATCGCACTCGTCGGAGTAAACTAATAACTTGGATACGAAGGACTTCGCTACTTTTGCAGCATGGTCTGGCCAGGGCGTTGTTATCGACTTGGACTCCAAGGAGTCTTTCTCTTTCTGAGCCTGTCTAGTTGATGATGTTGTTGCAAAGACGCAGAGCTTGGATAGGTTCAGCGAATGTTGATTTCCGTGGCTTTACATTTTCCTAGGTGTGGTACCATCATATTCCTGTTACACCATTCCTGCAGTTCAGGCTAGGACATTGTTTAGTGTATTTGCAACCAAATCTATCGTTTGTATATTAGTTTCCGTTGAGCGTGGTGATTTCGGAAGATCGTTTGAAAGAGCTAGAATATTGTGGGTCCGAGGACCGACTCTTGGGGTACTCCATGGGTTATAATAAGTGTATCGGAGTCGCACCGTTGATTCTGACGAATTGTCTTTTTCCTGTGGGGTAGTTCTTTAACCAGTTGCAGATATCTCCTCTGATTCCAAAGTGGGTCAGCTTTTGTAGTAATACGTTGTGTGACACCGTGTCGAATGCTTTAGTAAAATCTACAAACAGTATTCCCACAAAAAGCTTTCTTTCTGCTGCTTCTCTCCACCTCTCTGTTAGGTGTATTAAAAGCTGTTCTGTTGACTCTCCCTTCCTATAAGCTCATTGCCTGTTATCAAGTAAATTTTGCTCAACCACGAGATTGGTGATGTCACTTGCGATGCAGGATTCCATAATTTACTTGGTATACTATACTAAGCATAGAAAGTGGTCTGCAACATGTTCTTTTGTCCTCTCGTCCTTTCTTGAACGCTGCCCTAACTCTAGCTATTTTCCACTGGAGTGGTGGCTTGTAGCCTTCAACACTGTTTTCAAACACGCTCTTGAGAGATGGGGCACTAGACGTGCCCACTGACTTAAAAAGACACATAGATACGCCGTCTAGCCCCGTAGCTTTCTTTCTTTTAACTTACAGATGTTTTCCTCAAATTCATTCTTATTGATCGTGATGCTGGTCATAGTTGGTACGTTCTCACAGCTGTAATGGCTGACTATTCCTCAACCATGAAAGTAATCGTTTAACATAGTTCCTTTTAGTGCCAACCTATCTCCTATAATTAAACATTACTTAGTTTTACTCAGCTCGATTAGCTTTTCAGTTATTCTGAATTCATTTTTTTGTATTAACAGATTGTTGAAAATTAAGTTTAACTTTTATTACTGGGTTGCCTTATAAGGCAAACCCAGTCGAGGTCTGCGTTTAGTTTGTTTGTTTTCTTTTTTTTCTTTTTTTTTTTTTTCCGTGTCGGTAAAAGTCTTGCCTGTCACTCCCCTGGTAAGTGGTGTCTTTGTGGATAGAGCCCTCTGCGCGTATTTTCGTAGGATCGAGAGGGTAGTGGAACTGCGTAGATTTCTATGGTGGACACAGTAGAATCATTAACTTAGCCTGCAATGGCGTCGAAAGTCATGCAACGCGAATGGCGTTTTAGTGGATCCTTAAACAAAATATACCCTTATGGAGCTCAATAATGGAAAGTCAGTTAGATAAACTAGGCATGAATCTCAAAAGCGACGAGTACTGGACTTCGACAACAATCTATCGCCCGTCGAGACGAAATCAAAGTGAGCAGTATTTACCTGAAGTACAAGGTAATTTGACACAATTGAGTTTGTTGTCTTCACGCACGCAATGAAATAGGAAGAGGTTTTCGCCTCTAAGAGCAAATATGTTGTTTGTTTCAATAAAACTTTCGCTGGAAAAGGATTCTGTGGTATTTTCTGCCTTTGTGAATTATAATATCATGTTGTGTATTGAATTTTCGAGCTTAAGGTTGAAATGTGATATGCGAGAAGTTTTTTAGTTTTGCTCTGTAAGCGGGAAGGGTTCACAGGCCTGTTGAAAGCGTGCTCGAGTTTCAACAAAATGAGCCCCAAAATCAGTGAAAACTTGTGACGCAGATGAATAATAAAGTGGCTGCTATTGCCAAAATGATGGAATTACCTGGTGATAATAGCGTCGTACGCGTCTTGGAGAGTAAATTTTGACTTTGCATAAACAAGAGTTGGGCGATTGTGACCTTTGTTTTGACTTCGCTCATTTCTACCATTTCATTGTCAAACTTTATAACACTTGACAGAAAAAGAAACTTTTTAAATACCCGGTATCTTGACATCATATGACACACATGATTCACTGATTGACGAGTAAACATGCAGCGGTAACTTAATCACGGCGCCCTCAGAATTCCGGCCATGTCACTTTTCGATTTTGCAATTTACTTGAACGTAGCTAAAACCTCCCAAAATGTTTGTCGCTGATCGTAACTTTTTATATTCTATATTCACGGTTCAAAATTAATGTTGTTTTCATGTCGTAAATATTTTATTCTCGATCGACCGTCCGGGAAACTTCCTTCTGCTCTTTCTGAAAACTGTGTATCAATAGTTATTTGCTTTTTCATCAATATTTGTTTTGCATAAAGCAAGCTAACAAGATCTGTACCTTGCTGAGTTCGCATTTGTTAGAGTTAATAGTATTTTCGGTCCGATGCTTCTGTTTTAAGAGGGGTACATTGTTTCGGTCTCCCATCCAAACACTAACCCCGCCCGGTAGGGCTTAACTTAAGTGAACTTTTGTATTACAATGACTTCAGATGCTCAGAGAGCACACTTGTGGTAAAACGAAGTTGTGAGGGAACTTGAAAATTATCAACATGTCAGCCCAGAAGCCAATGTTTCTCGCTTCTCTTTTATTTGTTATTCTTCTGAGACTGGAATGCTGTATTTCAATACCACACAATTCAGTGCCTTCTGATTTTCTGTAGCACGTACCACAGGCAACCCAGTGTATGCTTCACAGAAGCATCTCGTTTGGTAATAAAGCTGGTGTTGTTGTTTTTGTTGTTGTTAGCATCGTCTGTTGTCAAGGCCTCATCGTCCTTCATAAATTGGTTGGCTTGTTTCTTTACTTTTGTTGTTCCTGATGCCTTTTTCAGTGGTCTCCAGTAAGCAGCAGCGGTTTTTACTTCGTCAAATAAATTGGAGTAGGATTCGGTTTTGGCTTTTTTCGTTATTGTTGACACTTTGTTGCTAAAGCGGTGTTCACACTCAACATTGATTATGATTAACTGAAGTATTATTCAGGCTATCATACTCCATTCAATTTTATTCAATTATGGATGGTCCTGTTCACATCTGGGAAAATTCAAATACAATAGGCTGGGTAACCTCGCAGGGAGACAAAATGGCGCCGTATCGCGTGGCTGCCACGATTATCATCCCCATGCTTGAGACGAGAAGAGAACTAAGTATAGCTTCCGAGAATAGAAGAAGACAAATCCAAATCTTCGCTCCATAAAGCGATTAGAAGTTTCGTCCGCTCACACCACCATGTGTTCGCCATTCTGTTCAATTACGCACTGTAATTACTTCAAATGATCCCCTTGAGGTCATTTGAAATAATTATAATCCAATTATAATCACGTACTGTAATAAGTTGACGTGAACCCATTCCAAACTTAATTGGATTATAATTCGATCATAATGGAAGCCTAATGTGAGCAATGCTTAAGTCTTCTGTAATCATCCGGTAGTGGTGGATTATTTAGCTGAAGGGCCTTATATCTTTGATTCATAGCTATTCTGATCTCCTTTGCAATTCAAGGCAGGCTGTTACTGCGTACTTTTATTTGTTTAAATGGCGAGTGTTCCTTGCAAAGATCTGTGAAAAGCAGGTTCCATGCATTTCAAATACCTGTGGGATCATCAAAAACCTTGCAGACTTGGAAAGGCATACGGGCAATGTCACTTTGAAAATTGCTTCCGCTGAATTTCTTAAAGTTCCTGATGGTAATTATTTTAGGTGGGTCTCTAAGGATTCAGGCTGATAGAGTTGCATAAATCCCGTTGTGATCTGAGATACCCAAGGGATATGTGCCCTTTTAATGGAATGATATATGAAATGGATCGTATATGAACTACGGATATAGAATCAAGTGAAGCTATGATCCTCGCAGTTATGAACGCAATTTTTGCAATTGCGTAGAGAAGCCTGAAAAATTCAGGACTTCAACGGGGTTTGAACCTGTGACCTCGCGATGCCGATGCGACGCTCTAACCAACTGAACTATGAAGCCACTGACGTTGGGAGCTGGTCATTTGTGGGTTCTAATGTTCCCGCGAGGAATGAAACAATGATGAAATGATGTATGAAATGGATCATATATGAACTGCGGATATGAAATCAAGTGAAGCTATGATCCTCGCAGTTACTTAATTCATATCCGCAGTTCATATATGATCCATTTTATATATCATTTCATCATTGTTTTATTCCTCACGGGAACATTAGAACCCACAAATGACCAGCTCGGTTGGTTAGAGCGTCGCACCGGTATCGCGAGGTCACGGGTTCAGACCCCGTTAAAGTCCTGAAATTTTCAGGTTTCTCTACGCAATTGCAAAAATTGCGTTCTTAACTGCGAGGATCATAGCTTCACTTGATGTGCCCTTTTGTTTGACCAGATCTTTTGTATTTGTTCGAATGAGGCCAATTTGCTTCTTTACCATTTCCATAATGCAGTACGTTTTGGGGGCTCTTTGAGCAGAGAAGTCATTTACTCTTCTTTCTCCTCTCAAGAAGCCACCTTTCTCCTTTCAAGAAGCCACTCTCGGAATTGGAACAAAATACAGAGAGGGACCAGACCTGAATGGAGACCTTTTCAGCCGAGGACAATGCACTGTGGATGCCAGCAACCGCCTGGACGGAAGAACTGCCAAGCCGGGAAACGCGATGCGACAAATGAAACAAATTTGGACATTTCTCCATTGTATGTGGGCGTAAACCTGTTTACATGGTTAACCAAGTCCTCGAAACTGAGATCAATTATTCCTCCACATTTGTCGTTGGAGCTACCTCCATATCCCTGCCAAATTGTGCTTCAAGCATCCAAAACACAACCACTGGCCTCCCATCCAAACCTTCCATATGATTTAGGATGACACATCAAGCTCAAGATAAATGACTAAAAGCTGGCCTTGTATAGCAACATAAGAGCGCAGGTCTCTGTGTTGCTAGAATCCTTGTACTAAGGGTCGTATGGAACCTTGTCAAAACCGGACAGAGAACTCATTGGAGCAGGAAATGTTGCCCTGACAAAAACTGGCTGTTGTCTCAGCTGCTGGAAGAGTTATTTAAAAAAACGAGTATTCGTAGTCAAAGGGTCACACAAGCTACTTCTAGGAATACCAGCCATCCGAAGTCAAAACAGGGTATTCTGAGCCTACTTCAGGAAGTAATCCTCTACCATCAAGTACAAAGTAGGATATTGTTAAAGAATACACAGTGCTCTTTCAGAGCTTGGGAAAACTGGAGGGTGAGAATAAAATTCGTCTAAAGGGAGGACGTATTTCCTTTCATTTGTCTGGCAACTCCCAGGCGAGTACCATTGCCACTTATTGATTTTGTTTGATCAATTTTATTTAAACGGATATTAAAAATACGCTACGTTCATGGTAGAATCTAATTCCTTTGGGTAAGCCTAAAATAGAATTTAAGATTCCCTGAAATTGGCCCACCCTGAATACTGTAATAAACATTGTAAAATTAATTAATAATTCATAACAGTTAAGGCTTTTATCCCGACGCACGCACGGTTTTTGAAACTCGATCTGAACCTGCTTATACAAATTGGGGTTGACGAATTGAGGCCGGGACACACTAGGCGATAAGTCGCTGCGACAGGTCTCTGCCACAAGTTGCTCCGTGTGTACTCCTTGCAAAACCAGTCGCTGCGACACGACGACTGTTTGGTGCACACGCAGTGATCTCGTGTGAAGGGGAGCGTGAACTAGTTTTCTAATTCAATATGGCTGACCATATGACGCTCCCTCATTGGCTCATTTATGTTTTATCGCAGCGACTTGTTACCGGAAGTGTACACACGGTGCGACAATGTTGCTTTCGCTAATTTCGTCCCTGCGATTAGTCGCACGAATTCAAACTGGTTTCAATTCTTGCGACCGATCGCAGCGACTTATCGCCTAGTGTGCCCCGGCCTT
>NC_090895.1:21634804-21644804 GCF_036669925.1 Montipora capricornis | reverse complement strand
GTTAGTCATTGGAGTGTTGGTAGTCACAGTCCTTTCAGTTGTAGTGTACCCCATCATCAGGCGAAAGATACGTAAGTTTTAGAAAAGTGTTTCCTCTTTACTACTGGCTCTACACCACCAACGTAAGGTAAGAGGACAGGGGCACCCAACGTCATTTTTCGGAAAGTAACTGTTCGGACGACGATTTGAGATCTAGAATTTTCGGAACATTTTTTCTAAAATTTCTTCCTTGCCCGCCGGTCTTATGATTTTCGAACATCTAAAAGATGGTATAATTGCCCATTTTTAACGGATTTTTGCCCTAAAAAGCTGATCTAGAATTTTTGGGAGCCTTTTTTCTGGCTGAAAGTTTCGAGAAGGTAAGTTTTGATTCCTATTATTTTCGGATCACTAGACTTTCCGCTAGGAAATCCGAACAGATGAAAAATTTTTAGGGGATAAAAATATGCCTATATCTACCGTTTAAATACTAAGAAACGTTTAACAATGCTTTGTTTAAGTGGTTTTGAACTATATTCTTGTCGGGTGCCCCTGAGAGGAATTTAATAGATGGACACCAACAAACAATAGCATTTTATGAACAAAACAATTATGCCTCTGTACGTGTGTTTTTAAAATTTGTTTATTCCTTTTTCCAACGCGGCATGACTAAGTAGAAAACGCGAAAGCAAAACATTGCATTTTAATGTAGTTTTTTTTTTCCCTTTTGGCTCCCTTGGGCAACCAATGTTGTGCTCAGTAAACGAGGCACCAAGGGAAAATGATTGGTGTTCTTGTCAGAGCTTTGTTTTTTTTTAGAGCTTTCCATGTTTATAGGAACTTTACTAAAATACTTTTCTCTTTGTCAGGTCATGGACGTGATCGGTATGTACATGTAGGCGTTGTTGATTTCTTATGTATCTTTTGTTGTTTTATATATATTTTCCTCGACATCTCCCCCCCCCCCCATTTTTTCAACAAGCAATTCTGGTTTTTGCATTTTCCATTCAACAATTTGTACGTGTACTTTATTCATTTATTTACTTATTGTTTATTTATTTATTTCTACCTTGACTTTGACAATCCTCCCACTTTTACTCTTACTGGAAATATCGCGTTCAAGAAGTTGTTTTGGTAATTTTATGTTATCGTGCACATCCGGCAAAGTATTTGGTTTATTAGCTGCCAGATTAAAAGGCATTTGAAGCAAAGTATTAAGAACAGTGATTTTACATTGATTGTAAAACGTTTTCCTTTTAGGCCACTTGGAGAACCTGAAGTCGTACCATCGTCTCATTTTGTAAGCTCTTTAAGATAAAACGATTTTGTTTTTATGCAAATGTGACGTGAGTCAGTAAGATTTCTTTTTTGACAGTGCTCCGTGATATTGTTTTGAAGTTATTGCTAATACTTGAGCCTCGCCGTCTTGAATTGGCCCCATTAGAGGCGAAAAGATTTCTCTCTAGCCTCTTGTTATCGCCCTATGTAAAGGAATGCAGGTGACCCAGGATTCCAGATCCCAGCCTGTGGATTCCGGATTCCAAAATCACTGGCTCCACCGAAATGAATCCTGGATTCCATCGAAATCTTTGGATTCAGGATTCCGTACGATGGATTCCGGATTCCAAAGGTTGACATTTCCTGGATTCCGGATTCCTTCACATCGGGCGACTCGTTTTGTGTGGCGTTTGAAAAGAAATATATGTGAAATACATGAATTTAATTCCTCAAAAAGTTGCTCTCACCAGTAGGGGAGTTAAATTAAAGCTTAAATAGGAGTTAAACTTTAGGGGCTATTGTAACTTTACATAAGAGTTAAATTTAATTCCTCTGGGGTAAAATTTAACTCTTCCGTGGATGTAACATTCCAGTTTAAAACTGCGAGTGGAGTTAAATAAACTCCTCTTTTGGGGTCATTTTGAGGAGTTAGTATAACCCCCATTGGCGGGTAATCTTAGAGTAAATGTAACTCTCCAAGAAGAGTTAAAACACCTCTATGTTAGGAATTACTTTTGTGGAAACGTTGCAGCGGTACGCAATTTCGACTCCCTTGTGTTATATTATACGCGAAGGGAAACTCTCACAAAAAGACGACAAACCTTACCACTTTGTTGTTTACATGGCTCAGAACACCCCTGTCGTTTGAAAATTTAGGATCAGTGCATACAAGTGTCAGGGGCTCAAGAACACCTTTTCAAAAGAAAGTTGACTTTATTGACGACTGCCGCGTAAATGTTAATGCAACGGGTATGATGAATTAGATTCATTTCCATTCGTGCAGTTACACCCTCCAGAGAGCTAGCTATATACGATAGTTTCTCAAAAGTATATTTGTTGGCAGAAGGGAAAAGATTCTTCATTTTTAGCACGTTTTTGTGTTTTTAAAAATCCAATTTTAACATAATTTCAGTCTACAATAGTTGAAATGTTGCCATATTTGTAACTTTAATTGGTTTACTATTATTATATTTATCATTATCATTATCATTATCATTATTATTTCATAGTCGTACTACTCAGCTTAAGTTTTTAACAGGTGGTAAAATTGTGGTGTCGGGCAACAACAAGTTGCCAAGGAACACCAAAACGTTTCTTTTTCCTGGCCTTTACATTTCCAATACTTTTCTTAGTATCCTTGCTGATCCCAGCAATGCAGACTTCTGGATTAAGATAATTGATGTGTCTACTCCTATGCCTTTTAAGTTGCCCTTCAATCGCAAGGGCACTGTTCCTAAAGCCCCCAATACAATTGGTACGACTTTGGTTTTCACTTCCCACATTCTACTTAATTCTCTGGCCAGATTTTGATACTTTTCAACCTTCACGGCCTCCTTTTCTTTTGCTCCACTGTCTTCTGGAACTGCCACTGTCCGTATGCTGAAGTCCCAAAGGAGTTTTCCAGTACGCTCACAGGGACGTGATTGTACCATTTATCATTCCGGTGGAACCCGCATTTTCCCGACAGATCCCAGTGAATTGCCCTGGCCACATTATCATGTCTTTTCTTGTGTTCTTTCTTTGCCAATTTTGAACAACCGCTGACGATGTGACTAACAGTTTCATTTTTGTCTCTGCACATTCTACATTTAGCATCTATCTGGGATTTGTCAATGGTTGCTTTAATGTAATTTGTCCGTTTTTGCTTGATCCTGTGCAGCAATTATTAGTTCTTCTGTCTCCCTCTTAAGACTTCCAAGCTTCAGCCAGCTCCATGTTTCCTCATTACTATGGTCTTCAGTCTCTCTTACAAATTGTCCATGTAGTGGCTTTTCTTTCCATTCTTGGGTGTTTTCAGCCCTTCTTCTTACTTTAAAACTGGTTGCTGTTTCCTGACTTCCAGTAACCTCTGCCCTAACTGCTTTCAACAGTTCTTCTTCACTTGATTGGACATACCTTTCCAATGATAACCTTGCTTGGTTTATACAGTCCTCTACTGATATGACTCCTCTACCACCGTGCTTCCTTGGGACGTAGATTCTTGCAACACAGTCTCTTGGGTGCAGGCCTCCGTTCATTGTTAGCAATTTTCTTGTTCTGCGGTCTAGCTCCTTTAACTCTTGTTTCGTCCATTCAATTATTCCCCCAGCATATCTAATGAATGACACTGCCCACGTATTTATTGCCTGGATCAAATTTCCCCCATTTAATTTTGTCTCTGCAACTTTTCTGACGCGCCGTAGATATTCTTTCTTGATCTTTTCTTTCATCTGCCTGTGTAACATTACATCGGCTTCCAGTACTCCTAAGTACTTATACCCTTCACCTTCTATTAACGATCTTATGTTTGTGTCATCAGGTAGTGTGATACCCTCTGACGGTGTCATCTTGCCTCTCTTTATTATCAGTACTGCACACTTCTCAATTGCAAATTTCATCCCAATGTCGCTGCTGAATATTCTCACAGTCTGTATTAGCGAATCTAGTTGGTTCGGAGGTTTCGCATATAACTTCAAATCATCCATAAACAGGAGATGGTTGATTTTTATATTATTTCCGTAAGAGTATCTTGCTTCAAACTTTCTGAGGAGCAGGGTGAGAGCGATCATTGTTATCACGAACAGTAGTGTAGACAAGGAATCCCCTTGAAAGATACCTCTTTTTATGTCCACACTTCCAAGGCTCTGGCCATTTGATATAGGTTCTGTCTTCCAACCATTCATAGAGTTGGCCAACAGGTTCTTAATATGATGAAATGGTATATGAAATGAACCATATATGAACTGCGGATATGAAATCAAGTGAAGCTATGATCTTCGCAGTTATGACCGCAATTTTTACAATTGCGTAAAGAAGCCTGAAAGATTCAGGACTTCAACAGGGTTTGAACCCGTGATTCATTCCTCACGGGACCATTAGAACCCACAAATGACCAGCTCCCAACGTCAGTGGCTTCATAGCTCAGTTGGTTAGAGCGTCGCACCGGAATCGCGAGGTCACGGGTTCAAACCCCGTTGAAGTCCTGAACTTTTCAGGCTTCTTTACGCATTGTGAAAATTGCGGTCATAACTGCGAAGATCATAGCTTTACTCGAGGTTCTTAATATCTTGGGCAATGCCCACAACGCCAAGGCATTCTAGAATCCATGGGTGGGGTATCATATCACAGGCCTTCATATAATCGATCCACCCTAAGGCAAAATCTTCTTCCTCGCTTTACTCTCTTTTCAGATCATTTTATCAATGAACAGTTGGTCGTTGGTCCCTTGAGCCCCTTTCCTGCAGCCTTTTTGTTCATCAGGTAGTATATATCCCGTGTCAACGAATTCATACAGCTTGTCAGATATTATTCCAGTAAGCAGTTTCCATATTACTGGTAGACAGGTTATCGGGCGGTAGGTTCCTGCTGCTGCACCTTTTTGTGGGTCTTTCATGATGAGTATCGTTCTGCCTTTTGTCATCCAGTCAGGGACAATGCCAGTATCTAAACACGACTGAAGGTTGTTTGCAATACACATATGTAGGGATGTGAAATTCTTCAACCAAAAACCCTGCACTAGGTCAGGCCCTGGTGCTTTCCAGTTTGGTACTTTCTTCAGGAATTGCATCACTGTCTCCACACTGATACATATGTTGTCTTGCTGAAGGGGCTCTATCTCCTCCCTCAACCTCTGTAGCCACTCTGCTTCCTTCTCATATGTTGTTTCTTCGCCCCAAATGCCATCCCAATATTGCTTGGCCTCCTCAGGGTCAGGTGTCACCTGGGAACTGTTACTGTTACCGTCGAGCTCTTCATAGAATCTTCGTTGGTTCGTTTCGAACATTCTGTTCTGTACAAACTGCTTATTCCTGTTCTTATATCTCTACAGCTTCTTAGACTTGGCAATGAGTCGTTGTTTGAGATCTTCGTAGACATGCTTGAGGCCATTCTTTGCAAGCTTATACTTTTGTTCTAGTCGCCACTTGTGGTGTTCTTTAATTGTTTTCCCTCTTAAGAGTGTATCCACTCTGCTTAGGTCAGCTCTCATGTCTTTGATTTGAGACTCTAGCCTTTGTTTCCACAAAGGCTCCCGCTTCTGGGACCTTTTCCCAGTCTTCAGTCCTAACCTTTCTGTAACAACCACTGCTCCAGCATAGAGGAGCATGTTAGTAGCAGTTATTTCCTCTACATCAACTTTTACCAGTACCCCATTTACCTTCTTAACTTCTTCTTTCAGTTTCTTCCTATTTGCATTTTGCAATGATGGTAAGCCTTTTCTTTCCTGACTATTGACTACTTCCACAATTCGCCAGTAAATGTCCTTTTCTTCATTAGAAAGCCCTTCAATAATTTTTGCCCTTTGTTGCTCGGTCTGCACATCTGCTGTCACATTTTCAGTTCTCTTGTCAAATGCATCTTGCTCACCACGGTCAGCATTTGTCTGACGCTCTACCGTCACACCAGGCAGTCCAAGCACTTCATCTACATCCTCACCTTCAGTGTTAACCAATGCTTCCCTTTTCAGCTCTTCAATCTTCATTTCCGACAACCACACATTTACTTTAAATGCTCTTGCTTGATCAGCTAACCTCTGCTCGCTGGTCTCCAATCCTCCGTTTCTTTCCACTTGCTAATCAATCGTTTTCGGTATCCTTTGATACCAGGATTACTCATAAATGGCGCACTTCATGACTAGTTGGTTTACTGCCTTGGTCCATATCGTTCTAGCAGTAGCTGGATAACGACCTGGTGCTGGCTGCTGCTCCCCAGACACCCTGCCGGGCGTGACACCTTCACTTGGAGCTTGGGTCTCATTTACGCCGTTTACGTCTCTATCTTCATGATTCATCTTCATTTTGGAAGAGTTGCTATGTCACCCACTAGCTAGGGAGGATTGTTTCTCGGAGTTCCCTTCTCCTAGGAGGGTTGCCATCCAAAGCTAAGAGTCCCTCCTATCCCTTTGCTGTTACCCTAACTGGGGTGGCTTAGGGCTTACTAACACTTGCCAAAGGTGTTACCCCAGACTCTGGTGGGCGGAAGTGTCCACATTCCCGAAATAGGATAAGACTCAAGCTAGCCTGTCCTACCCCAGTGCCCAAATTATTATTATTATTATTATTATTATTATTATTATTATTATTATTATTATTATTATTATTATTATTATTATTATTATTATTATTATGAGAGACTTTATTGATATCTCCTCGAGTGATTTTACAACATTTGTGGGCCTGTGGGCCTGGGCAATGGTGCTCATGTAGCTATCCGATAAACCCTTGACTATGGTCAATCTAATAAATTACGATGTAATATTGTAAAACTTATATATGCATATATAGTTAAGAAAATAAAAGTAGTAAATTCATAGAATCTTATAAACGAAAAGAGAAACTATATACATCTTCGTCATCTATAAACGATAATGTGATTCACTGTCTCACCCTTCTGTCCACACAATCTGCACAGAATCTATTCATGTTGAATTTAGCATAGGTTGTTCGTAAGGCTTGCAGCGTTGAGATGATCAATCTTTAGAGATAATCACTTTGAAACGAAAAACTTCTGACGTTGCAAAACTGAAGAAAAAAATATCCAGACTGACATATCTAGATGGTGGCAAATGATAAAGAAAGAGAGATAGAAAGTATTGGACTGCCAGTGAATTTAAAAGCTTGGTCGTAAAATATGTGCAGTCGAACCTTGCTAATGTTAACGTCACAGCTACTCCTGGACCAAGAAATCCCAAGAACGTGATCAACCTGAAATGGTCGGGCGCTGGACGTATCCGGCTTTACCGATGAGGGATATAAGAAAAACAACTGTGGAGCTACATTAGACACGAGCGACTCAGCTGCTGCAGGACTCTGATCTTGAAGAGTTCAATTTATAACCGTGCCTCTGTCACTGCCTCGGTGTTGCGTCCGTTGTCGTTCGATGTTGTGTCTATTGGGGCGAAAAAGCATATGTTTGCTAAAGATTAAGAAATGGGTCATAGTGATGTATAGTTAGGATCTTGGGAGAGCAAAACTCTGGGAGTGAAAGTCGTCTTCTGTAACTTCGGCTGCTTATTAAATTGTGAAACGTGTAGGTGGCAGGCAAATCTCTTCTCGATGTATGGGGATGCTGAAGCATACATAAGGCGGTTGGAGCGTACTTGAGGCGTTTTTCCTAATTTTTTAATGAATTTTGATCATTGCAGCCTTCAAACTAATTAAATTAGTTTTATTGCAGAAATTTACTAGTTTGTATAAATGTATCTTGCGTTTTGGGTCTCCACGGACACAGCCATCACATCAGTTGCAGATGTTGACTGAATGTCTTCATTCCTAACTGTAGAACGACGGCATTGAAATGGAAAGGAACGGTTCCGACGGCATTAACAGTACTAGTAGCCCTCTTCAGGAAGTGGCAATACGTGAAGTCACAATAAGTTGCGAAAGTGCCCCTTACTCGGAGATAAGTGACTATGCTTTGCTTAATCCCGGAACTCGATCCTGGGAAGTCAAGCGGCAGTACGTAATGATTGATAAGGTGATTGGACAGGGATCCTTTGGACAAGTTGCACAAGGAAGAGCTTCAGAACTACCATGGATGGCAGGAACAATAACCGTGGCTATAAAGATGCTTAAAGGTATTAAACAATGCATGTTAATCTTATGTATGAGCTTTACCGTACTTTACCCGTCCTAAAAAGCCATTTACCAAAATGCATTTTTAAAAAAATGGAAGATTAAACCTATTATACCTTAGGTTCAGATAGAGTCGCCAAGTAAGAGTATACATTCGTGACCTGAGAATGAGATCCGAGTCTTTCCAAGAATAACCCCCTCATCCATTTACAGACAGATATATTTTCTTGACCAAGTGAAAAACATCAGAACGGGGCTAAATTTCGAAACCCCGATTATCTCGATGAAAATCAAAGAAAGTAACTGCAGCGGCGTCATCGAGCCATACCTATTGTCTTACTATGATAAATGTCTTCTTTTATTGAAACATGCAGCAAATTCTCATGAGATGGAAAGGAAGAGCCTGTTGTCAGAACTTGAAGTGTTGAAGACTCTTAAACCTCACCCACATGTCATTAAACTTCTGGGATGCGTCACTGTATCAGGTATTAGTTACAAACGTCTTAAAAAAATTCGAAGGCTACAAGTTATACCACTGGGATGAGGATGAATTTTTCTCTGGGGGGCGTGGGGGGGTGGGGGGGTTGTATTTCTACAGCAGACTTGTCTTTTAATGTCCTTGGAAACGTGGTCGGCTTTGTCGCGATAACGGTCACAATTATTTGCTGTTAAAGAGATAGCAATCATGTATTAACTGGTATTTTTCTTTGTATGAAATTTTTTCTCATCCAAGATCCCGTACTTGTTCTTATTGAATATGTCCCGTATGGCGATCTCCTGGGTTACCTGAGAAAGAGCCGTGGATTTAAAGACACTTACTTCAAAGACCCGGATGTTAAGCCGCAAACAAGTCTGAGTTCATTGCAGTTAATGAATATCTCTTGGCAAATAGCTGATGGCATGGCTTACTTGTCTTCAAGGAAGGCAAGTTGTCGAATGGAAACTGAATACAAGAAATTTCTCTATCGTATCTTTCTTCTATTATAAAAGATTAGGTTATCTCTATTATTAAAATTGGTTGACGGTCATTTTGCCATTTGCAAAATTCAAAACAAAAAGTCTTGAAGGAAATTAACGAAGACAGTAGAAAAAGAGGATCAAGCGTGAAGAAAGTATTGTTCAGTGTATTATAAACAAACTTACATGTTGTGTTCGTATAACTCAAAATTAG
Source organism: Montipora capricornis (assembly GCF_036669925.1). NCBI lineage: Eukaryota > Metazoa > Cnidaria > Anthozoa > Scleractinia > Acroporidae > Montipora > Montipora capricornis. The sequence goes on along the minus strand of NC_090895.1, from coordinate 21,635,606 downwards.
TAGATAGGTTAGAAGTTTTGACAGTTCTGTAATCTGACCCCGGTAAAGGCTCGTCGATTTTTGAGAGACGGAATTTCCAAAACATCACTCATGCACATATTAATTTCGAACTGTTCAAATAAGTGACCCAGCAGGTAAGGGAGCGGGTCTCAAGTCACTTCTCGGTATTTAAAAATGTCCGCTTTTCGTACTCAAAGTTGTTGATGGGACTACATTGCTATAGCTTCTACTAACGCACTGAGCACATATTGCATGGGTCCGTTAGATGTTAACTGCAGTGCAGTTCAACCGCAGGATTTGACTTTGTTCGATGACATTACTGGAATTATATTGCATTTCATTTATACATTCGTAATATGCCAATTAGACAATCTTTTATAACAGCACCTTCCAAGTATTATTTTATTCAGTAGTCACAATGTTGACCGTCTTTGTAGTACGTGTGTTACACTTGCTTTTTCGTTTTCTGTCTTATCGTTAGCTTTCTCTTTTCTCTCAGTTTATCTTTTATTAAAAATGTATTTGAAGTTAAAGGTATACAATTAGTTTACTTAATATATTTTTGCCCTTCTCCTTCTTTCCTTTTGCTGGTCTTTTTTTCTAATTAATGTAGCCACTTTACAAACTGGAGGAAAAGAACTGTAAAAAGACAAAAATGGATTTTGCCCGGTTCAGGAAAAGTTGTAATGTTTCAGTTATGGATATGTAAGGACATTTCATACCAGGAAAGGCTTTGACAAACGTTTGATAGCCGGTGTTTCCTTAGTTGAACAAAGTGCTTGTTAATGTTATTTTAGATTAT
>NC_090895.1:21617304-21629804 GCF_036669925.1 Montipora capricornis | reverse complement strand
TACACCCAAAAAAAAAACATAGGTAAATAAACTAAAAAGGCTGTTGACATTCTAAAGAAAATGTACGGATTAGTTTCTTTGAATCGTCTTTGCGAATGAAATAGTAATATGGCATTCAATGTCTTAAAATCTTAACATCAATGCTGCATGATTGGAATATACTAATCTTAAGTTCTTAAAATGTATGTTTTAATGTTGGTTTGAAAAGACTGGATGATTTCAATATGGAAAGCCATTTTCTTATATCCTGTGTAAGTAATGGGATACACCGATAATATGATGCACTTACCATGAACTGTCAATTCATTTCCAGATCACCAATGACGGTTCCAGCAATAGTGTCTTTAATATACTCAATCTTAGTTTTTCACCCGAAGGTCGTGAGTTCAATTCCATCCCTGTCCTTGTGTAGGCTCATTTTCATCAGTAGGGCTAAAGCTCACATGGTTCATATGGGGTAGATAATTAGCACTTCACATTACACTCTAATCAGTTACTTCTGTTCAAATATAAGTGCTACACGCCCAACGTTTGCAAAAACGTAATCCTTCCTATGATATCTTGCTCCTGGTTTTTTCTGAGGGATGTAGACTCTTCTTTTGTCTTCTGCAATTTTGCTTTCACTGCAAAATAAAGAGAAAAGCGGATTAAGTAGACAAAAATAATAAAAAATAACAACCTGGGTGTTCTAGGTTTCTTCGCTTTGATATTAGCGACAAACACTAGATGACATTATCGGAGGATTTTTCTTTGTCGATAATACGTAAACGGCATAGCATTGAAAGCAAAGATAAAAAAGTTTTTCGAAGCAAAAGTTTCTTTCCTCCACGCTGATGCCAAAAAAAAAAAGAATTTTAGTTCGTGATGAATTATTCACACTTCATCAGTTTTGATAGTTTCTAGTTCGCCTAGTGCTGTTGTCGCAGGAGGGAAAAGAAAGGAACTTCGAAAATCATTAAGTGTCTAGTCTTCCAGAGCTGAAGCACTAGTTGGAGACTCTGTAAACTGAAATCAACAATCCACGCAAATCAAATCAAATGTTGGTTTTTTAGAAGAGGAGAAAACCGGAGTACCCGAAGAAAAATCACTCGGAGGAGAGTGGAGTACCAATTGAACAAACTCAACCCCATTTGCCGCCGCCTCTGGGAATCGAGTCCAGGCCACATTGGTGGGAGGCGAGTGTTCTCACAACTGCGGGCAATCCCTGCACACCGATACATATTATTTTGTTGTTTAGATTGTTTTGCCTGTGTATATGAATGACGCAGGTTTATAAACTTAATGAGCCTTATTCGCGAGGCGGCCATATTGGCCACATTTCGTAGCCCGAGCTTCGAGTTCAAATGTTTTGGAACGAGTTTCGGTGCGCAAAAAATCGTCAATCGCTCGGGACTCAGAACATGGCCGCCGTGTGATTAACGCCTATATATGTGCACAGCACGCCGAGAATGAACTCCGCTAAAAGGCCGAGGGACAGAATTTTTAATTTGCAAGCAGACTAAAGACTAAAAAGTGTTTAATTTCAAGGAGAAGTATTTTTTTACTTTTTCGGCCAAGACAATTTTATTTCTTCGGATCTCGTAACCGTAACTTGAGGAGCCCGATTGAAGTTTCACAAAACGAAATCGGGCTTTCAAAAATTTCCACTTTAAGATGATAGCTACCCTTCTAAATTCTAAGATTTTTCAAAGCTAAATCCTCCGAACTTGCTAGGACTATTTTTGGCTGATTGCGAATGTTTTGGTAATGAGTCAAGCTAGACAGCTTTTTGTCAACGCATGGTTAGAACTTCCATAGTATATGCTTTAACTTTCATTTAAGACCTGCTGACTATGTAGTACAGTATGGTGTTGTATCTGGCCAATAAGAGTATCCGACCACTAATTTAAATTGAAATAATTATTAATTTTGCGACTCTCTAACCACTTTCCGAAAAACAAAGTATACCGGAAGGCTTATGAAAAGGGCAGATTGTCCCAAGATGCGAATAAATCTCCCAAGCAAATGCAAACAGAATATCTTAAACAAAAAAAGACACATGATCACAAAATTTTGGGTAGATTTTGTATGGTATTTCAGGAAAATTGATGTAAGAAATTGCCAAGTTCTCGAAGAAGCCGCTACACCCTATCGGTATACTATATTAAATTAAACTGCGAAAAAATCAGATTGTCTAAGGCCCAAGACAAACGTCGAACTTTGCATGAGACGAACTAGATAGAACCAAGTTTGACTCAATTAAGTTCATCGAGCTGTATTTGGATGGACCCTCACATTCTGCCTTAGACGGAGCAAGGGAGGCATAGTCGGTTAGTGCGCGGCCTTGATGCGAGATGTCCCTAGTTCGATGCCCGGATCTAACATTCTTGTTTCGTCTTTTTTTTTCTTTCAATGTAGCCTAAGTACCTTTAAATACCTTTAAAACGGAGCACTGATGGAAAGAGGGGCGTAAAATGAGTGCATCGTCGTCTTCCTGGGAGAATACTCTCTACAGAGTAAAGGAACTTGCGACGTTAAATAAGGTGTGACGTGTAAAAATTCTTCGGACTTTTCATGAGTCGAACTTAATTCATAAACTATAAATTTGTATGATAATGTATATTTGGGGAGGGGGGGGGGGGGGCCCCCGTAATCTATTATAAACAACGCGAGTTAGCGGGCAAGGTTGAATTTAACGCTGCTAAATGACGGCGAAGATCTATAGTTCGTGTTTTCGTAAACAGGAAATGCGTGTGCCTCTTAGGGGCTGTTTACATAGAGGTAGGAAGATCCTAGAAGGCGAAACAACTTTTCGTTTGGTTTACATGCAGAAATTTCTGTCTAGGTGGAAGTGGAGAATGAAAGAAAAATGGCGGGCGAGAACAACAAACACGTAATTCGGATGTATTCGGATGTATTCGGATAAATTCGCATGTCTTCGACTCGCAGCGTTTTACGACATTCCTTGTCGATCGATTGCTCGTTACTTTCCACTGTGTCTCTCGTTTGGGTAGTGTATCTTTGAAACAAAACTGGTCCTGAATATTGTCGGCGGTCATCAGAATTATTAGAATCGTCCTGTGGCAACGCCAGACGAAATTGTCGACCTTTGGCAGCTGGATACCGTGAACACCCGGCCGCCGGCATGTTTGTTTTTCTGTCCCTAGTACCAGGAACTTCCGAGCAAAGATCCTAGCCCTAGGGCCAAGTACGACCTCTTGCATGTAAACTGAATACAGAGAACATATGGCGCTAGGATGATCCGCCTTCTAGGATCTTCCAAGTGCGAGGATCTTCCTACCTCCATGTAAACAGCCCCTTAATGTACAAAAATCCATCGAACATTAGTTGAATTTTTTTCGTGGAAGGAACGGCGGGGTTGTCACATGAGGAATGACCATTCCGCCGAATTTGTTAGAAAATCAACATTTTCTGCAGTGTGGAACGTCGTTTTCCAGAACTGCAAAGCGTGTAAACACTTCTTTCATGTATTCGTTTATGCCATTTTGCTGGAATCCCGCTGACTGAGAGATTCGCTTTTGCATTTGGTTCGACGTTAAGTTCGACGTTTGACCCAACCTTTTTAATTTAGGTCGACCCAAATTAATTTGGATCGAACCAAACTACCATTTAGTTCGTGTCATGTGAAGTTTGACGTTTGACCAGGGCCTTAGTTTTCAGTTACCGACCAGTCATAGTTAAATTAAGCGGAAATAGACCTGTGTCATACGACAATTCAATTCGTTTTGTCTAAAGGCGGTAGTTAAAACACCGTTTGAAAAGCGATCGATTGACATTTCGTCTCTGATCTCTGTTCAAAAATTAATAAAGAGCAAATATTTGCGTTTTCCAAGGACGGCTAGCTAAAACAAATCACATTGTTCCAACTTCCCAACGATGCAAGTTCTGCTACGTAAATCGTTAAAATTCAAATACACTATGGGTAAGAGTATTTTTTTTTTTCATTTAAACATTTAAATACATGTTTGCCCCAAGGTTTCACTAAAGAGCACATCTTGGGGGCTAACACGTACACTAAACATACAACATTCATATTGACACGTCACGAGTAAATTGTGCTGTTGAGATAAAAAGTAAAAGTATTTACGACCATAAGTTCAGACAGAATGGTCCCTTTTCTAGGATAGAGTCAGTATAATACAGTGAAACAAACCATTTTTGAGAATTATATCTTTTTTGCAGTTCCTGATTTGCTAGTTGCATGTTCTAGTGCAATGTACCCCATCAACAAATGCAAGTTGCAAAAGAAGTGAGCAAAATACCTCAAGAATATTGACTTGATAAGGTAGCCCAGGAGAGCTATATGCGGGCTTGTAGCGATTGAGGCTTTCCTCTTCATCTGCATCATACACATTAGATTGGGTGCGGTGGTGCAGAAAAGATGAACAGACCAAAATTATATTCCCCATAATTAGGAAAAAAAAGCTAACGAAAAATGTGATTTCGAGGGAGGGGACAGAGTGTCGTGTTTAAATAAAATCTGATAGCAAGTCATAAACGTGTCGTAGGGATGCCTTTGCGCAAACATTAGAGCTTTGACTTAAAAGACATTGAAAATATGAAGTTTTGAGTGTTGCAATGGTTGGACTATATTCCTAAAGGAACCAAATCATCAAGAAAGTACTCTTGAAATAATCAAGGACTTCTATATATATTTATTATCGATATTGATTCAGTACGCGGTAGACAAAGTAGATATTCAATGTAGAGAGGAAAAAGATAGTGAAAACCAAAGCAAGGATGCATCTGGTGGAATTTCAAAGTTGATAATGTTTCAGTTCAACATTTGGAAAAAAAAATTCAACGGCAAAGTGAATAGGAAAAATATTGAATAAACCCAAAGCTAACACCCAGTTCTCTGAAATCGCATAAAATTATATTCCTCCGTGCAAGGAAAGCAGCCGTCAGTGTCTCAAAGATAAGCGAGAATGTAAATTAGTAAGAAAACTGTGTATCTCAGGCTACACCTGCACAGTGACTCATGATGATGTTATCATTTATTCACACCATTAGCAGGAAGAGGAAAATATGCAATCGAATGACAATAGCTTGAAATAGTCGCGGTTTTCCATAATGGACCATTTTCCCTCCATAACGTTACAGACGTAAGTATCTTCTGGTGGGTAAATATTTTTCCTTTGTTTTCGTCAGCTCGACGTTGTACGTATTCGACATCTTGTGGAACTTACAGTCTTTAGGACTGACCAAAATCATCAACGACTTAAAACAAGGTTTTTTACGCACTGGGTGAGACAGTTGTAGCCTTCTTTCTAAGGGAAAGCTTGACTATTGTAACAAGACATATCGTAAGTCGTGACACCAATGATTAAGAACACGTAGTTGACATCATGGAGCTAGACGCTCGTGCGAACAGCAGGAAATACTTCACATAGCGGAGGCTATGGTGACTGATCAAAAGTGTCAATGAACATGTCACATATAGTGAGGTCCACAACGAATCCAGAATCGATCATTTATTTAACCGCGCAGCAGCTATTGACTTTGTCCACAATGCTAATTACAAATTTAAATGTATTATTATTGTATAGAGCGGTTTTCGAATGAGTGTCGTAAAACCAAAACCAAAGTAATTACTTTGGCCAGTCAAAAAAGACGGAGACAATCCAGTATACCAATCAAAACCCGAAGTAATTAAACGTAGCCGATACAAAGCGCGGGAAAATGTGCACGCGCGAGCCACGATTGGCTTTGGTTTCACTTCTGATTGGTTGAAAAAGTGGCGCGAGAACTTTGAACCAATCACTGAGTGAAGTAATCATAAACCAAAGTAATTATCTAATTACTTTCGACACTCAATTGAAAACCACTCTAATTGACTTCAGGCTTATCCAACAAGGATTTCCCAAATTGTCCCGATAAGCAAGAATATCATTCCCTTATTTCAGGTATAATGCCTCGACTTATCATGTCATCTAATATATGTAAGCATTGTTGCTTAAACGAATCATTTCAGTTTTTTTCCGCGTACAGCGTAACCAGTCTCAAAGTGGATAACTCCGCAGTTTTCCAGTGACGCGGTCAAAATGGCTGCTGCAGTTACTCCTCGTCTAATTTTACCAAATCAGTTGTACACAATTTATATTCATCTGTTTGGTCCCTTTTAGGTTGCTACCTAGAGCCGGAACAGCCGACAGTCGGTCTAAAGTGAACTCCCCGAGTCTATTGACAGATCATTGCACAATCGTTTGTTAAGAAAATTTCCTTCAATATGGTGGTATCATTCCCAAGCGTTACAGGTTGGGTTTTGACAATCGTTTTGACTTCAACACCATTAAAGATATCTGGTAAGACGTCAAATAAAGTTCAGTGAGTGAATAGTCAAGAAAGTGAAATCGTGTGTTTTGTTTTGCCATTGCTGGTAGATCTTTGTTCATGTTTTTTTCCGCCTCATCATTTCAGGGGCTCAATTTTGGACAAAAACGCCTGGTGATCCTTTTATCGTGGTTGATGGGGTTAACAATACCAACGTGGATCTTGTGTGGGAATACAGTGAATCAGAGGCCCGAATCGTTAATGTCGTCATAACCAGAAAGAGGCAAGACAGGACAACCGATGAAATTACGATAGCATCGAGACTCGGCGAGGGTTCCGGAACCGCTACCGACTATAGCGTACCTGCAAATCTTCGTAGAAAATACAATCTTCGCCAACCCGCAACCCTGCAGTTACTGAACGTGAAGGATGGTGACGAATATGAGTACATTATCAGAGTGACTTACCGTGACGCACACGGCCTACCGGCAATTGGGGTTCACTCTTTCTTTGTTGACGTGAAAGGTGAGAAACGTTTTTTGTCCACGAGAAACCTTAACACTTGGCGTTATAAAATAAAACAACATGGGATGTTACTTATTTACAAGACGAAAAGACCTAAGAATATCCCTACATCGTGTTTCTTTAGCTAATTATTCATATTCATATTTGTGAGACAGCCCACCTATCCACTCGTCCTGTTGATGCTTTTCGAAGACAGCTCTTGGTTCACTATTCCTCTCGTGTGGTAAACGTTCGGCTCTGTTTTAATTGTGAAGCCTTTTGACTCCGCAAGTACTTCTTTGGTAATGCAAATTTCTCTATAAAGTCAAGTAAATTTGTGGTTCGATAGAGAAAGAAGGGAGTTGAGCGCACAGCTGTGCTGAGTTGCTGCCCAGCACTTTAATTTGTCACTCGAGAAGTAATTCCCCCCGCCTCAAGTATATGTCTTTCATCTATAATCTCTTTATAGCTGTATTCTCTACGGATTTATTACGAACTCAGAAAATGATGACTTCTTTATTTAGTTGGATTAGTAACTCCACAGGGATAGAAGAGCACAGGTCATGGATTCAAATGCCGTTCAACCCTAATTGTTTACGCTTTCTTTAGTAGCATTCATTATTATCCATCTTTATTAGTTATTGTTACAGTACATAAAACGCACGAGTCGAGTACAAATATTCCACGCCGGATATTTGTACACTTAGTCATTTGAACACTAGAAAATCAGTTTGACCAGATAAGGTTTTAACGTTTGCCGCGCGCTTGTCATGTATAAATCAGCCGCCTGTTCTCGGTTGTTTACAATTCGCTTGCCAAAGATATGGTGCAAAAAAGTTGAATAATAAATCGGCGAGGGTAAAAGGCGGAATGAATTTGCGGAATGGCATAATTATGCGAAATGTAATATATGCAAAATGACTCAAAGAAATAAATTTAACTTATTTGAAGGAAACCTCCAGATTATGCCACTTAAAATGATTTATTTTGCAAAATGAACGAAACATATCACGATCGAGTAGCAATACTTTTTTGGTGTCGCAAGTTCCTCTTCTATTGGATTTTGCTTTCTTTGTCTTAGCAAGAGATCATGATCTCTTTGTCATGAGCAACGGTGTTTGGCTATGTTTGCTTGTTCTATAAAGGTCTCCAGCTGCAAGTTATCGGGCGGCGTGGCTGACGCCATTTCGCAAACTTGCAAATGAGAGGTACTGTGACCAACATCATCTGGCAACTTCCGGTCCCGTCATCTCGTGCCATACTGCCAGCCTTCTAGAGAGGCTCTGTCTCCGTTACCATACCGCGAATGCGGCTAAAACATTGAACAAAAATAGTTTCAGGCTTGTCAATATATACCGATTATGCTAGCAGTGCTACTTTTTAGAAATCAGCAGAAATTATGCTAGTTTCCTCAAATTATGCCAAAAATTACGCCAGCACAATCTATCAAAGCCTATTCTTGGTTCTCACATGACGTCACAGCCGCCATGTTGGAGCCCCTAAAAAAAAGAAACGGTGGCCATGTTGGAGCTCCGGCCAAATCCTCCGGGAATTTAACTCTATTATTATGCAGACGTTTTCTTTTGTTTTCGTTGAAAAATATGGCTGTTGATCACGTGAGTGAAAACCAACAATTCACGAGTATATCTTTGATTGACGACCCCCTTTTGTAACTTATAAGGGGCGGGTTTTTGTAGATTTCGTTCAGCAATGGTTGTCTATTAAATGTCAGTCTTTCATCACGATTTGTTTTAAGTTCGTCATTGTTGGGTGGTATGGGCCTTAATCACAAGGGCAGCCATGTTGAGTCCCGAGGGATTGTAAAGTTCGGTTTTGCACCACCGAAACTCGTTCCCAAGCATTTCAACTCGAGGCTCGGGGTACGAAATATATTGCCTATGGCCAATATGGCCGCTTCACGAATAAGCTCCTGTGGGTTTTGAAGGAGTGCCAGTTTCCTGATTTTAAATTGCACCTCTGATAGGGTCCTTTGAACAAGATTCTCGAGATCACGTAGGCGTGATTTAAAATTTTCGATGAGCTCTTCAAATTTATTTTTAGAAGAGTATGTTCTGAGATATCTCAGGACCTCGTCTTTGATGAAGCCTTTTTTGCCTCCTGGTCGGTGGCACCAGCAGAAGTGAATGTACTGAAATGTTCCAGTAGGTTTGAAGTGCGTGCGCACATCATGGACTAGTTTGCTCTTGAACCTTTCACCTTATTAATTTTTTTTTATCCAGAAATGTCGCTTCTGTATCTGAAATTTTAGCCGTGAATTTAATTGTGGGGTGGTGTTTAGCTTGTTCAATGAAGCGCATCACTTCGGTTTCAAAGCTGTGAATGCGAATGCTACAATTAAAGTCCATGTGACGCTTATTTATCTCTGTTTTTGAGCTTTTCGTTTAAATATTTACCGTGTGTTGAGTGTAGTAATTCAAACGTTTTTCCCTCATAGTGTATTCATGCGTTTTAGCGGGCCTTTGATTTTTGGCCGAGCCAGCTGGGTTCTGGTAACTAAAGACGGCAAAGAAGTCAAGAATGTAATTCAATTCTGAATCGTCAGACCATTCACAGTATCCAAAGGGTAACAATAAAGACCTTACACTTTTGCACTTTTCTTTCTGAAGAGATGCGAGCTACTCCGTTGACGTCATCGGTTACCAGGGCCCAACTGGCTCGGCAAAAATTCTTTTGCATATAAATCAAAACCCTGCTAAAAAGCGTAAATATGTTGTAGGTAAAATCCGTTCTCAGGTTGAATACGTTTTTGCTTAGACTAAATTCGTGATCCTTATTTTACCTAGGTTGAATATGCAATCAGATGTATTGCAGAAAGTATTTTGGAGCCTAACTTAAGGTAGCGCATTTCACAACTTAGCTGATACGTTAGAAAAAAACACTAAGACCATAACTGGTTGTTTTAGGTTTATTGAGGGACAGAATGTAATTTCCAAGAAGATCATGCATAAGAAGATTTCCAATGCGCTTATTGCATAAAGATGTAGAGTTTGACTTAAGTGGTAAGAAGACAGGTGATCTTCAAATATAAATTCTCTCATTTACATTATACCGTTTCTTTGACACGAGCTAGATTACAGCGAAATGAAAGCACAACTTTGTCGCGAATTTTCTATGATAAAAACTTGTTCAGAAATCCAGACTCTACGTTAACAGCACACACCAGGCCTACTCCTGAGTATCTGGCTAGAAATCGTTTCCTCTGAGTCGATGAGGGCCAGTCTCGTGCTTCTTAAGTTGCCTCGCTCATGCCCAAAAAGAATTCTGGGTAATTCTGCCATTCCATCACAAGGCAAGACTCCCGATTCTCATTTCATAGTTTTTTTCATATGTTGATATGGATATCCACTGACTTACTATGCAAAAATAAAAAAAATAAACGAATTGTATTGTGTTGAGCATGTCCGTCGTTGTAGTGTAGTGGTGAAGACACGGGACTATAGATCTGGGAGGGCCAAAGTCCGAGTAACGGCAAGTGCACAGTGCACTTCTTTGTTTTCTACTATGTTGTACTGTTAAGACTGAATGGACAATTGTATGGATACAGCAGCCAATAAAATGATGCAAAACATTAAGATGTGCTGAGATGAGAAGGACAGAGCTTGAGGGAAGGTATAGGTGTTTTCAATCCTTTAGTTAACAGGGGGCTGATTAGGGAGAGTGCATATTCAACGAAGGTAAAAACGGAGTCAACCTGAGAACGGATTTTACCGACAACCGACACACTATGACGGAAAACTTTTTGAAGTACTACGCTCCAGAGACTGACAGATATTTAAACGAAAAGTTAAAAAACGGGGAACAAAATAAGCATCAGAGGGACTTTAGGGTCAATTGGATCATGAAGGTTGGTGGAAACGACTAACAAGGCGTATTCTAAATCAACTGTTGTTGTAATTCACCTTTATTACTCGGCGGCCATTTTGGAGTCCGTGGGGAATAAAGGCTTTGTCTTTGCATTGTCTTTGCCCGTTTAGCCTCACACTGAATAAGATAAGAGGTTGCACGGGCAAAATCTTTTGTTTCGACATTGCGTGATATGGGTGTATTGACGAAGAGGTCTGGACATCGTGCTGTGACGTCATAACCGGGATCGGGATTGGCCGATTAAAAAAGGTCGGGATTTCGGGATGAAGGGCCAAACTTTTGGTAGGGATGGCGGGATTGAAGAATCCTATTGGGGACCCTCAAAGATGAATCAAAATAGAGGTGGTGGGCCGATAATTTCTGTCGATGTAAAGTTCTGTTGAGATTAGAGTGAAAAGAAATGTTCTTTATAAGGATTCAGGACGTCTGATAACACTAAACGATGACTGAAAGAAAATGAATGAAGTGACATATATACCTCCTTCCAGCCGTTGCATTCAAGTTAGGATGAATCGAAGCCTTCCAGCTCAAGGGATTTCGCGACCGTGTTATAGCTTTTTACACGGATGGCACTCCCTTCTCAACAAAGGAATCTGGTCTTCGCTCGGGTCTTATCGCACCTAGTATTTGTCTCGACATATTAATTTATATGGACAAATAAAGTTTATAAGTTAACTTATATAAAGCTGACTCGGAGCAACTTTAGGAGCCTTTCTTTCCCAAGCAAACAGAAAGGACTGCTTACAAAAAGCGTAAAGAAAGAAAAAATTCATTCTCGCCACCTACACGCCTAAGCCTTTCCCCGTCATTTCAAGTTTAAAAGACCACCTTCGACTGGCAGAAGCTATCAGAAAACGATCTAAGGAGATTTGTTTACTTCACAGCGCGCGGTTGGGAAAAGGGAAGCTGGAAACTGGAGGTTCCTCCAAATAAGTTGAATTTATTTCTTTGAGTCATTCTGCTTATATTGCATTTCGCATAATTATGCCATTCCGCAAACTCATTCTGCCTTTTACCATCACCGATACTAAATAGCTTATTGGATCATTAGGTGTACAGTATCGTGGCATATTTTCACTCGTCTCTTGTATTTTTGACTCGCCAAAACTTGTACAGCGAGACTCGTAAAATTATCCCAACGTACTACACACTTTATGATCCAATAACCTATTTAATATTCAACGTTTTTGCACCATATCTTTAGCAACAGCATATATTTATTGCAATGTTATGATAACAAATATTAACATGTTTCATCAGAAAATGATTGTTTTTTTCCTACCATCTAGTTCCTCCAAGGATGATTACACTGCCTGCAAGGAAAACTCGAAATGGTATTGGATCAAATTTAACACTTACATGCGAAGTGTCTGGTGATCCAATGCCAAACATCAAATGGACAAGAGAAGGTGCCACCACTAACCAGTTGGTAAAAGCCACTGGTCCTGTTTTGCATCTTGTAAGAATACAGTTGAATGACGCTGGATCGTACAGATGTACGGCTGATAATGGATATGGAGTTGTTTCAAGTCTTGCGTCTGTTAACATAATTTGTAAGTTACGAAAGGAAATAAGATATATATATATATATATTTTGACCATGCATAGGACTATCATTGTAGAGACCGTGCATAGATTTCATACAAACGATAATAATAATAATAATAATAATAATAATAATAATAATAATAATAATAATAATAATAACGATCCCTGGAGCCAGTAACATCAATGAGCTGCAATGAGATCATCCGGCTAAGAACCTCCTCTGGTACCTCAGGGCCAAGGAATGGCCTGGGTTCTAGGAGAGTGTAGATAGCAATTAATAGCACTAAAAA
>NC_090895.1:21584804-21612304 GCF_036669925.1 Montipora capricornis | reverse complement strand
TATGCAGCTGCATATGTTACTACAGAAAGAATGGGAATGATAAAAGGGAGGAAAGGGAGAAGAACTGAAGAGCCATTCTGGAAGAGAAGGATTAAAGGGAATATCGAAACTTGGCGAAAAGACCTGAGCAAGACTGAGGAAGTCCGAAGAGGAAACATGAGACTGAAACAAAGAGAGAAGGAACAGAAAATATCATCTTGAGGAAAGGGGCACTTTGTATGTCTCATGCATGTTGAAAAAGAAGATCAAAGCAGGTGGAGTTAAGATCAAAAGATACGACAAGGGATGTCAACAATTCAAACGGAACCACCTGTTTAGAACCAATCAGAAGCTGTTCCACAAAGAACTAGATAGAAAGCCTCGAGGAGAAACGGTGTTAACTGATCCCACAGAAGCAACCTCCTTCCGGAGCAAGATCACAATGACAGAGCATCTTGGCTAGAAGATGTAGAGGTGGAGTTAAGTACAACAGAGGTGCAAGAAGATATCAGCATCACTGTGGAGGATATTAGACATGGAGTGACCAAGATGGCAAACTGGAAGGCAGCCGGCCCCGATCTTGTTCAGGGGTTCTGGTTTAAGAAACTGACAGGATCGCACTCTAGATTGCAAGAATGCTTACGAGACTGTATATGTCTAAGGAATGTATCAGAGTGGATGGTCAGGGAAGAACAGTTTTGATAAAAAAGGGAAGGGTGACCAGGCCAGCAACTTCCGCCCTATTGCCTGCCTACCCATGATGTGGAAGCTCTTTACAGGCGTTATGAGAGAGAACTTATACAACAGATGAACAGAAGGGGTGCAGGAAGGGATCCCGAGGAACCAAGGATCAAAAGCTTGTTGACAAGGGAATCCTGAAGAACCGCCGGAGAAGGTTGACAAACTTGTCAATGGCTTGGATAGACTACAAGAAGGCATATGATATGGTGCCGCGTTCATGGATCCTGAAATGCCTGGAGGAGGTTGGGGCAGCCAAGAATATGATCTCTATAATCAGCAACAGCATGGTGAACTTGAAGACATTATCTACATCAGGAGGAATGGCTCTCGGGCAGGTGGACATAATAATAATAATAATAATAATAATAATAATAATAATAATAATAATAATAATAATAATAATTATAGCAATAATAATAATCACTACCATTGCTATAAAAAATATACTAAAAACTTTATTACTATAACATCAAAATAGGGAATGGGGAATCTTTGTATAATGATCTCAATATCTTGACCCTGCTAGTTCGACCTCAAAGTCAGTATCCTGCATATTTAACAGTTCGCGTCTTCTCCTATGTGAGCCTCTGAAACATAATAGGGCGGATCTCAAGACAGCAAATGATACTTTCGACAGAAGCCTTGACGTGATTGTATCATAGTCGTCTCCTTTCTTTATGGCCAAAAGTTCAGCAAGTATAATGAGGAATCGCTTACCCTCATCTGCCATGCCTCCAGTCGTGGTGAACACTAACAAAAGGGTTAAATGAGGCTTGTTCGACGTCAAGAAATCTGGTGCTGTACTGTCGCTTCTTCTCGTTCTCGTGTTGGTGATAACTTTGCTGGGGCGTAAGGTCTTTGCAGGATTCTGCGTTTGGGTAGCACACCCGGACATCAAAGAAAGCAGAACCTTGCCTTGCCCAAAAGCCACGCGCCTGGATGTCAAGTCGCGCACCAGGGGCTCTATTAGAACCTCTTGGTAAGACTTCGCCATTGATCTCCTGTAGGACTGGTTCCACTTTACAACATGACACATGACATTCAGCATTTCAGCCTAGAGATCACGGAGCTCACAATACCGTTGGATAATGAAGCTCCCTCGTCTGCATATCATAGCATGGTCAGCACTGAACTTATCCCCACAGACACAGACCTACGGGATATCGTTGATTTGCAAATCATAGCTCAAGTGAACGGCATCTCTAAACTCCCTCTTACTGAGAGTATAGTCCATGTCCTTAAGCGGAATTACTGTCAACCAGCTTGATACGCCTTTCTCCATAGCAAGATCAGCGGCTTTCCTAGTCTTCATCTTTCTCTTTCTGCACGCTTTGATCCAAAGGTCTTACTAGAGTGTCATCTAGAGGCTCGTACGCTTGTAAAACTATATCCGTTACAAGGGGGCTGTTATCTTGACTGACACTGCGTACTCTGATTCCGCCTGTTTTGTAGGGTTCGTAAAACCCAGTCTCCCCATCTTTAATGGCTCACTCTGTGAGCAGTTATGCCCCGTGATAGCAGGTATCAGTATGTCAGAGATTGTGCGCTCTAGCGCTTCCATCAGATCATAAATGTCTTGAAGTGTTCTAAGGAAATACGTCCAACGATGTCGCAGACCAAATGTGGAGGCCGCAAAGCTAGCCTGAGATTGAGAAGTGGCAAACTCTGCGAGCCCATAGACTTGATTTATCCAATCCTCTACTTTCTCGCCAACATACTCTTCAACATAAGACCTGGACCCAATAGCTGCGTTTAGGTGCTTGTAGCCCTGACTAGTGATATAAATTGCTGTATCTCTGAAGATCTCCCTCCCTAGCAGCAACTTATTTCTCAGGCTTAGTAATCAGTCAACACTTTTTTTGCACTAGGGAAGGACTGCACAACCGCTCTTATCAAGGGGGATCAAGCGATTTGCTAGTATGGTCTCGATGGAAGCAGGATGAACATATTCCGTACACAACCTCCTTGTGAGTGTGGCGAGAGCATCACAAAGATTGGAACTTAACTTCTTGAATGATTTAGAAGCTAGTATTTTTTTAAATATATCCACGTCGATACCAGAAGGTTCCCCCGATTCTTTAGTCCTTAAAAAGGGGCCTCCTTTATGATTTCTCCATATATTTCCTGATACAAAATATCAGGAATAGTTTCCACCGCACCAGACAATAAGGGTGTTCATCGTGCATTTGCGTCATATCAACGTCCGTCAAGGGCAGCACGCCCGCACCATCATCATCGCTCAAAAAAAGTACCACCGAATTAATTGGACCTTCAATAACTAGCTTAGCGAAAAATTTCGCTTTATTTGGTGGATCATGCTTCTTTGCTTTTTGTAAGCGCCTTTGAATCATTCTTCCCTCCCGCAAAAGACAGTCAATTTCACCATTTCTCCACAGCTCCTGCCGCTCTTCGAGACATTGATGGTGTTCTTTTGCTTTGGATCTTTGGTTAGGTTTTTGTAGCGCCAGAGCAAGGAGAACGATTGCCGCTTTGAGTGCGATGTGATGTATTGTTGTGCCATTTTTTCAATCATTGACATGCTTGGTTAGTTAGTTGATCGATTAAATCCCGTGCCGTTTCCCATATGGCACCAAGAGGGTGTTTTTGCGCCAAGTGACAATCTCACTGTACGTATCATTGATAATTGACCCACCACTAACTGTTATGACTTGCCCATCGTCATTAAGGCCCCAGTTAACAATCGGCGGAGTGTCGATTGCTGGGTAAAATTTAAGAATCCGATCCCACCAACGCGTCGGCCAACACGTCGGCCAACGCGTCGGTCCACACACCACTGACACACGACCGACACGTCGGCCAACACACTACCGACACGTCGGCCGACACACTACCGACGCGTCGGTCGAAACACTGTTCAGCGATGTCTTTCAGCAACTGCTCAAATGCTTGGTCTTTTCCGAAGTTCCGAAACCAGGTGAACTCATCCAAGTAGCTGGGTATCATTACACAACCTTGGGTAGAAACATCCATCGCTACCGTAGCATTATCCTCGGCCTCACCATTCATCCCCGCGGTACTCGCATCGATTCCACCGTTGTTCATTTTTTGTAGTTGTGAGGCCTGATCCCGGAGGTTTTGGCTCTTCAGTTGTAAATCGTCGTATCTTCTTTCGTCCCAAGGCTCTTTCATGACATCTACATAACCTCGTCTCCTTGCATTTTCGTTGCAGGGAGGATTCGCTGACGACACAAGATCCTTAGCTTTTCCTTACAATCCAAAATATCCTTATTCATCTGCTCAGTCCATTTCATCTTCGGCTTTCGCGTCTGACTTGACATCTCTCCTATGAAAAAACTGCAAAAATGCTTTTGACTGTTGCAAGTAAATTGTATTCTTGAATCCTTTACACCTTCATTATAGATAGCTCGTATTGTTCCTTCGGTCTTGTAGGTACCAGCCAGAGTTGAATTAACATTAAAAAAAAAGTTTAAAAAGAATTAAAATCGAGGAGTAGCCAATCGGCCCAGAATATCCTTACACACCTCCCATGAATCGCCTATTGATTCATCTCTCTCGGGAATTTGCTCCGCCCCTGTCATATGCAAATCAAGATCTTTTTCTACATCTCGAAGACTTGTCGGAATCCGAACGCCAGTGACACGTCGCTGTAATAATAATAATAATAATAATAATAATAATAATAATAATACTACTTAAGTATTACATAAATGTCTACAAGTAATTGCCTAATCTAAGAACAAAGAGATCACATCCTCGAATTTCAGCTATTGGACTGACGCTTAGCTTCCCTTAATTGGTTGGCTTTGCGGAACAGACCCTCACAATAGTCTAATACAAGGTGTGGTGTTTACTACTCTCGACCATGCCCAAGCAACGGAATTGTGTTTGTGAGGCTGTGGTAAAAAAAAGGCATAGGCTGTTGACTTTGCGTTTATTCGGTTTGTTGATTAATGCCTATCGCTATCATTTATGTGACATGTGCCCACTTTTGCATAATATGATAATTTGTGCTGAAAGAAGTTACTGGCTCCCTTGTGAGTTTATTTCGTCAATACTAATGATAATGATGATGATGATGACGAGAAAGTTAAGCAAGAGAGGAAAAACTGCCTCATCATTGACGTTGCATGTCCTAATGATTGGAGGGTTGGTATCAAACAAGAGGAAAGGTCAAAAAATTGCCTAGGTACAGGTATACCTCATTTAACGTCGAAAGTTCCTTTACCTTCTAGAGGGTATTCTCCCAGGAAGCCAACGGTGAGCTCATTTAACCCTCCTGTTTCCATTAGTGCTACGTTTTAAGGGTATTTAAAGCAACCTGAAGCTACACAGAATAGAAAGAATTCGAAGCAAGGATGTTTTGTCACTAGGGATCGAGCTCAGGACCTCTCGCAAAGAACGCCGCGCACTAACCAACTGTGCAATCCTTACTCCTGCCTTGATATGGTGATTGAATTTAATAGCTATGGAAAATAAAGAGGGTAAAAGTTGCCCCACTTGTTATTAGAGCATTAGACACTGCTCCAAATGAAATTGTATAATGCTGACAGACTTGAATGGTGGGATGGAGTTGCAACACTTCAAAGAACAACAACATTGATGATGATGATGGTGTTGACAATATCACAAAAGTAGTTAATAACAGTTGATCAACCTCCCACACATACATGCAATGCAGTAAAACTCATAGAAATCGATTTTATCAGAGCAGTAATAGTGTGATGATTATCAACCATCTGTGACAGGTTCTTCGCAGTGTAACACAACTACGGTTTTACTGAGATTAACACAAGGAATAGGATGGACAGATGCTCTCAGAACAAGAGGATCCCTTCAATTCGAAAAACTGGCATCAAATCTGACTGCAGCAGTAAGTTAGCATACATTCCAATTGTGAACGATATAATATCAAGTTCAGTGTTGCCTTTTTGGCTACTACCACCATGTGTGACAGAGAGTTTTTCAAGTATTTCCTTTCGGGTGTTCCCTTGGTTCCCACATGCTGAATTGAGATGAGTCATCTGTATTCAAGTTCAGTTACCTCAACTAAAATAAATTTTGTCCATACACTGCAAAGTATCTCATGCATGACGCTCTTGTTTTTGTATCATTTTATTTCACCATGCATAACAGGATACCTTTGGTTAGACTGTCTAGTCTTCTCGGATATGGACCAAAAAACCGTACGTAGCGGGCCCCGTCTCACAGCCCTTTCAATGTTCATAACCTTGTGGGACCTAAAAGAACCCATACACCATTCCCAAAGAGTAGGAAACAGAGTTACCGGTGTTGTGTTCTGTCCTCTGTGGCATATCATGGTAGGGAGGGTAAACACTCGGAGATATTAGCTACACCAGGCTACTCTTCATTCATCATGATATGCGGAATGAGCGCTCCCGTGCGGGCGGATCATGTGCCTGGACAGATCTCGCCTGTCATTCAGTGTTCCTCAAGGGTCATGTCTAGGACCGCTACTCTTTTTTGCCTATGCTAGTAAGCTGTTTGAAGTAACTAAGACTGAGCTTCCAAACAATCATGCACATACAGACGACACTTAGGTTTACCTGTCGTTCAAGCCAGACAGTTCTGATAGAGAGACTGATGCAATGTGTGCTATGGAGCGGTGCATCAGGACTGTGAGGGCGTGTATGGTCGAAGATAAGTTAAAGCTGTATGAAGAGAATACTGAGTTCATGCTCATTGGAACTCGCCAGCAACTTAGGAAAGCCGAACTGATAGTTCTGCCTTTACTCGAGAAATAAGAAAGGATAAAAAGGCTATCATTAGCATCAAAAACGATGATGAAAAGTGTTTCATATGGAGCATCTTGGCGGGCTTACAACCAGTTAAAACTGACCACGAGCGAGGCTATCAACGCAACCCTATGTAGACGAGGTCAACTTGGATGGTAGTTGGGTGTCCTGAACCTATAACTAAAATCCCAAAGTTTGAAAAGGGGCGCAAGATTGCAGTCAGCGTGTTTGAGATTCGAATACCAGAGATTCGTTCTGGTCTTCTCCTGGAGGGTAAACTTTCGAAAAAATCAGCCGTCATAAACACTTCAGGGAGCAGGTAGAGATTCAAGCGAGTCCCGAAAACCCAGGTAGCCAATAGAGAAAGAAACATACTTTTCCATCTTGTTTGGAATGCAGTAGATGGTCTTGTTCTTTAATGTCCTCGTGCCTTGAATAATGAAGTGAGAGTCATATATAATAGCTTCAGAGATTATGAAGAATGACTGCAATTCGACCCGTTAACCAATAGTTCAATTTGCAAGCGTTGTGGGCCTCCTCTTTCGAATCCGATCAGTCCCAAGTTCCTCTCCACAAATGTGACAATGGGTGGCTTGTTGAAACTCTTGTTTCTCAGGAGGAGTCAATTGCATGGGCACAATCTCTCTCGTGAGAGTTTGAATTATTTCTTCTTCCAGCCGTACGCTTCCAGGAATTTGTCTATGGCATCCTCTCCACGATAGACTACGGCATGTTGACAGTTATCGCATCTTTTAGAAGCAATCACGTACGAAAACGTCACAGGCATGATGTTTTTTAAATTTCAAATTTCCCCGTTGAAGAGAACTCTATTCCGTCCTTGAATCCAAACACGTTGACTGCGACCTTGTTCCGCTTCTCAAACTTTGGGACACCAGATTGGTTTCTTCCTAATGAGCGATACACTACATCTTTGTTTCATCGCGTCGTTCTATATCCCTTATTTCTATGTTCCTCGATTCGCTCGATCGGGGTGATCCGCACGCACCAGAACATTCATTCCATATACTACTGGCCTCGGTGGTTCAAAACGTGGATAACGCTATCCACCGGATATATCGCTATCCAGCAGATAAACACCAGCAAATCCAATAGCCGTTTAATTTTTGCAGATACGGAAGGCATTTTGATTTCTATTGTTTCAAATAGCTATTATGGGACGCCCAGGGTGCAAATACATATTAACTTGCCCCTGAGCATCCCTAATGCCTTTCGAAACCATACAAATCAAAATCCGCCGTATCTGCGAAAAAAGGTCTCTTGATTTATCCAGTGGATAGTGTTATTCGCCCTTTGAACAACTGGGGCCATAAGTACAGTAAATACAGTCATGTGCAGCATCTTTTATTGATACATTTATTTCCTCTCAGCTTCCCCTTAGATGTAATCTAGTTTCACTTTTACTGAGTTTTGCTTTTACAGATCTCAAGCCCATACAGCCGGCCAGAAAATGAAGGAAAGCGCCCTTATTACATAAACATTAAGGAATTTAGGTAACGTTTTACTTTGATGCAGTATTTTACTTACCGGCCGTTCAGCAAACAGCTGCAGAAAATCTGCTACGTCTTAAGAGATGTGCCTTCTTTAATTCTCAACACGTTGACTTCATATAACATTTTGTTCCATTTTCTTTTACTCTATGTAAGGTTCATGCTTACACTAGGGGTTTTGGAATGTACTCTTGTTGCTACAAAGGTTAAAAAATAGACAGTTTAATTGTGAATATGGATTAAAGCCAATAAAACAAAGGTTTTAAAGTAAATGCTGTTAATCTTGGTCATAACATTCTAATCAACATGCACCTTAAGGGCTTTCCAAAAAGAAAATCAAAGGCTACCTTACTCAGTACTTTAAATTGACAGGATCACAAATTGCAGTTCCATTTCCTTTGTATACAGAAATATTAAGCAATGTGTGTTACAATAATATTATCTGAATAGAGTGTAATGTGAAGTGCTAGATTTCTATCCCATATGAACCATGTGAGCGTTAGCCCTACTGATGGAAATGGGCCCACACAAGGACAGAGAAAAACTCTGACCAGGGTGGGAATTGAACCCACGACCTTCGGGTTAGATCTCCGCCGCTCTACCGACTGAACTACAAGGTCAGACGGGAGCAGGCCGTGGGATGTGAAGATGTTAAAGTCACGGCAATGAACATGTACAAGTACTAGGAAAGGTTACGTTTATACAAACGTTGGCAGTGTAGCACTTTTATTTTACACAGAGTTAACTGATTAGAGGGTAATGTGAAGTGCTATTGTGTGTTACAATAATATTTGAGTACAAGATGACACTTATGTCCAGGTTTGCACGCAGCAGCAAAAATTACAAATTTTCGCAAAAATCGTAAAAGCTGAAAATAGGACGTCAACGGAAGCCGAAGTGCGCCCTTTACCCCCCTCCCTCTGTCGGTGCTCAATTTTACGGGTATTTAAAACTATAGCTACACGGATCAAAGGAAAGTAGAAACAGACGATGAAGTCACCGAGGATGGAACAAATGGTTTTCAACTAAACTAAATTTGCTGCGACTCAAAAGAATGAAAAAAAATCTCTTTTTTTCCCACGCCACCCTCACGTCATTGCCTAATTTAACTTAACTGGCGTCCAGTCCTCGCGGGATGCAAGGATTATATCTTGCGCGGTTGACACGCTAAACTTAAGAAATAAAGAGAAGACTAAAATACGTCAATAACTTTAAGAAAAAAAATGTCCAAAACATGATTTATTGAACTCACCGAAATGCATTTTATTGCTCTTTTAAGAAATCACACAATCCGACGTATTTAAACAAAAGTCTATTAAGCATTGTTTACCTATTTCAAGTCTTAGGTCTGGTATCGTCCAAGCCATTGTGGACCTTCAGTTTTCAAGTGGCCTCATGGACCCACTTCAGCCACTTCATGTCGATATAGCTGATGGGGAACTTGGACCGTTCACAGTTGATCCGCAGTTGGTAGTAAACCCAAGTAAGTTTTCCATTTTAATGCTGGAACCTCAATCTCCTTGTCTGTGTTTTCACACCATCACCTGTTTTCTTGTAGTTTCACCGAATATCATTGAAATCTCTGCAAACCAAACAGTAACTGAGGAGGAGGATGTGAAATTGGAGTGTAAAGCTAAAGGTAATCCAACGCCGAACATTACGTGGACGAGACGTTCTGATAACGTTGTCGTCACCATGCCATTGGCTCGCATCAGAACGCAAGATGCAGGAGACTACAGATGTACTGCTGATAATGGTGTAGGAAGTCCCGCTACTGGAGATGTCGTCATAATTGTCAATGAGAAATGTGAGTGCTGCCGCCAAATAGAGTACGTCACGGAGTGTCCCCTTATGCCTAAGTAACTCTTTGCTTAGTTTCTTAATTCCACACGAATCCTCCTTGGTTTTGTTGTAGTGTCACCGAATATCATTGAAATCTCTGCAAAGCAAACAGTAACTGAGGGAAACGATGTGATACTGGACTGTAAAGCTGACGGGAATCCAACACCGAACATCACATGGACGAGACGTTCTGATAACGTTGCTGTCACCATGCCAATGACTAGCATCAGAAGGCAAGATGCAGGAGGCTACCGATGTACTGCTGATAATGGTGTTGGAAGCCCCGCTACTGGAGATGCCTTCATAACTGTAAAATGTGAGTGTTACCAGGTTATAGAAGACGACATGAAATGTTCCTTAAGCATACAATCTATCTTTATCTTTTGCTTTGGGCCTTTATTTCACACCTCTCCGTGGTCTTCTTGTAGTTTCACCAAAAATCATTGAAATCTTTGCGAACCAAACAGTAACTGAGGGAGATGATGTGATACTGAACTGTAAAGCTAACGGGATTCCAACACCAAACATCACATGGACGAGACGTTCTTCGGAAAACACTGTTGTGAACATGCCACTAGGTAGCATTGAGAGGCAAGATCCAGGAAGCTACAGATGTACTGCTGATAATGGTGTTGAAGTCCTGCTACTGGAGACGTCTTCATAGCTGTAAAATTTAAGTGTTGCCAGCTCATAGAATACATCACAAAGTGTCGTCTTGAATTAATTATACGAGTATTAAGCGACATCTGACGTGCGGTATGTTTGATACAAATTGGGCTAGGAGACACTGCTCAGTTCAAGATCTCCGAAGTTCTATTAAGACTTTTGTAATAATTTAAAAGTAATCAAGACCTTCGATTACAGCATGGTATCAATCTTCATCATTATTAATATTATTAAAATGCAATATTGTTACCGATATCTTACAATGTAAATCTTATCAGATTCATATCGAGATATTACAAGCTCTTGAGTTTCTTTTACAGCTGATACAAGATCTGAACAGATTTTAAAAAATATTACCATATCTTATGTGAATCCCACCAACAGTAACATTCTTTATATCACGACATTACACGATCTTATTAAAATCCTAGAAGTCCAGGAGACGAGTATGGTCGTCTAGGTACATTCTTCAATTTCTGACTAGTCAGTATCTCTAGGTTCACTAGAGGAATTTTATAAATTCACAGATTTAATGATATAGAATACATGAAGGTTCGTACATTCAACTTGCATATTCAATATCTTCAACTTTTATGTAAATTGGAGATTGTTCTTCATCATCTGGCTATTCTTAGTTTCAAACCATTACTTTCCTCCCTTTAATAATTGTACATGTACGTATTGATTACTCTTCAATTCCAGGAAATAACTGATTAAAACTAATTGAAAACACAGAGTGGAAATATACAAATGCCAGAGGCCAATCTTCACCAGTAAATCTTGTCAAGGTTGTTTTTCAGTTGTCCTTCAATGAGACAAAAGGCCACACAATTGCATAATCGGATCCGTGTGATCCATCATCCCCGTTTAGAAACCTGCAAAACGTTTTCTAATAAACTTTGGAAAGTAGTTTACAAGATGACGACATACATGTTTTCGCAACCTCGTTCCCAGGGTCTCTCTGGCCTGCCAGAGACCCTGGAAACAAGGTTGATGTTTTCGTTTTTTTCTTTATTTCAGTGAAGCCTGCTTCTGAGCTTCGAGGAAGCAGCATGAACAAAGTCCTGATATATGCATTAGTCCCAGTTGGAGTATTGGTAGTCACGCTCCTTTCAGTTGTAACATTCTACATCATAAGGCCAAAGAAACGTAAGTTTTAAGAAAATTTATTTATGTAATTATTTATTTATTAGCTACCGGTACGACACCATCATGGTATGGTATGAATGGTGTGGAAGTGTGGAGAGAAAATCAAAAATATATCGTCTGGTGTTCGCGTCCTCCAGAAAAGCTCAAATTTGGTCAATTTGGACATGAAAGGCAAAGAAACGTACCAACATGTCTTTGTTTTTTGCTTTTTCTCTTGTTTTTGTCTTTGTTTTCTGTCGTTCTCGCTTTCGCTGATATCGTTGCTGCTTAAACTGGCTTATGCCGTAAAATTGCTAAATTCCAGGTTTTGTGTAGGACGCTGAGCACCTGATGATAAATTTTTGTGTGATACCCACACCAATTATAGCAATTTTATTCTTGGAATGTTGGTACATACTTTCTATGCAATGGCAATGGCAATGGCAATGCTATTGACAATGACAATGACAATTACAATTACAATAGCAATGATCATGACAGTGACAGTGGCAATCACAAAGGCAATGGCAATGGCAATGGCAATGACAATGGCAATGACAATAGCAATGACAATGGCAGTGACAGTGGCAATCACAGTGGCAATGGCAATGACAGTGACAGTGGCAATCACAATAGCACTGGCAATGGCAATGACAATGACAATTACAATAGCAATGATATTGACCGTGACAGTGGCAATCACAATGGCAATGGCGATGGCAATAGCAATGGCAACGGCAACGGCAATGGCAATGGCAATGGCAATGGCAATGGCAATGGCAATGACAATGACAATGACAATGACAATTGCAATCGCAAAGACAATGACAGGGACAGTGGCAATCACAATGGTGATGGCAATGGCAGTAAAAATTACAAGGGCAATACAGTAATGGCAATGACAATGACAATGACAATCACAATAATAATGGTAATAATACTGGCAATGATAATGATTAACCATGAATTACACACTATTATGTAAACTAAATACAACGACATGCCAAATCTCGACATGTGCATGCAAATTTCAATCAGCAAAACTGAGGCGCTTACCAAGGTCTCTTGCCTGTGATACCTTGTCGATTCGAAAGAAGGGGATTAGGGGGAATCAGACAGTTCATCAAAAAATCTCCCCTAAACCCCTTCACTTAGAAGCTTTGAAATATGAGCAGTTTGAGTGAACTATACTACAGACTACAGGAAACACAGGTCTTCGTGTATTTCGTATGTAAGCGCTATTGCTCTCTTTCCAACAATCTAATTAACTAACAAAATCTCGTAGCAGCAACGCAAGCCTTCGTGACTCCTTCGAGGATTACAACTTTTAAATATGATTCTGCCAAGGTTTACTTTTTGCAGGATATTGATCTTATTTCGAATCACATGTGGTATCTTCTCGGGAAATCAAATACAATATGACTCTTTATTTCTATCCATTTTGATTGTAATATGATATGTTGGCATATTCAAGGAGTATATTTGTGGAAGAGAAAAAAAAAATTGTTTGCTAAAAACAACCTTGAGTGAACATGCTTCGAAGAACAATGTACTGATCAAGAAGCAGCCAGCAAAGTGACCCTCGGGCACTGTAAATATACTATTAGGTATTTAACAACTAGCACTTGGCCATAAACATACATCATAATGTCCTAAAGCTCATTTCCAGTCTCCCGCAGAGCTATGGGTCCAAATGGTCCCACAAAACTCATTAATTTTGTGGACTTACATCTATAGCAATATGGCTTACAAAATCTCATTTTAAAGGTTATAAAATAGACTTTTCCGTAAAAAAAATTCAGCATAACAACCAAGGACTTTTCAGAGAAATAACCGTAAATAAAAAAAATGTGCAAAAATGTTTCAAAATAATTGAGGAATAATGGAGATTTCTTCCAAGTTACATGTTCAGTTTTTAAGGCAAAAAAGACGGTCACGATGTAGATTGATGTAGTTCTAAGAACACGTGCTGAAATGGTGGCTCGTAGGCGAATGTTCATTGTCCTCACTTACCTCAATTTTTGTGTTATTTTCTAGCTGACGTACTTAAATTGCTTAAAATTGTTTCCTTGGTATTTTTCCCATCCTTTAGCAGAGGTTTTGTCGTAAAAAATCATTTCAAACAGTTCTTAAAGTGCGATTTTGTTCGCATGTATACTTAACACACCAAATCGGGAGAGAGCAGGAAGTAACTTTGGACACAAAGCTCCCATGGGACCGGAAATGAGTAATTAATGTACGTTGTCTTAGGCATTTGTCTAATTATGCCCTTGTTCTCCCTTTTGTTTTTTCCACAGAGGATTATTAAGATGAAGGAGTCAACCAGAAACTTGGAAGAATGTGGAAGATTTGCTGTTCTAACTCAAGAGAAACTTTGATTTGTAATTCTTTACTTACTACTTAGAGGCAAAACAGGCTATTCACTTTGGTGAAATACCAATTTGGTCTCTCCTTTTGAGAACAAATTCCATTGGTCTCTCTCTTTAAGAACAAATTCCATTGCAATTTACCTTATGATACAAGCGAACGAAGCCTTTGAAGTTTCCATTAAATTAAAGAACTGCCTTGGATTTAAAAGAAATGGTCTCTTCTGGTCTCTTTTGCATGAAGTAAGTTGAATATATATTTAAAGTGCGGGTTACAGAAGAAAAAGAAAAGTGATCCTCGCACTTCATCCACTCCCAACCGAGTGGCTGCATAGCTCTTGCAACCGGCATTGCAGAGGTCATGGGTTCGAATCCTGTTGAAGCCCCCTGAATTTTTCAGGTGGCAGACATTGTGCACCGGTGGCTCAGTTGGTTGAGCACTGGGATGCCATGCAGTAGGTCGTGAGGTTGACTCCAACCGGACCAACATTCAGGGTCTTAAAATAACTGAAGAGAAAGTACTGCCCTTGTAATTACATCCGCAAATGGTTAGACTGTCAAATCTTCTCGAATAAGGACTATAAACCGCAGGCCCTGTCTCACAACCCTTCAATGTACATAAACTCTGTGGAACGTTAAAGATCCCACACACTACTCAAAAAGACTAGGGCATGGATTTCCCGGAGTTGTGGTTTTGCCTTTCCTTCAGAAATGTGGTCGGCTTGGCGTAATCTTTTAAATGGACTACTGGTCGATGAGACCAGATAACAGCAAAACAGACAGTAGTTAAATTGAAGGAGTCCAAGTGCTCAAACTGGTAAACTAACTGGTAAAACAATTGCTTAAATTGTCAGGATAGATACGAGGATCGCTTCTCTCTTTAGTCTATATTATTTCATTTTAGTTTGTATTTAGAAGACTGTCACACTGTTAACCCATTGACTCCTGAACCCCCCATTTTGTCTCACTCCCAGGGTCAATAGGTTAAAGCACATTTAGAAGGGGCAATAGTGGTTGGTTGGGCTGATATCTCATCAAAAACAATTTTCTGATCATGTGGAATTACAATACAATACATACGTAAAGGTAAAGTCTCTGTTTACGAGCCAGAGGGCCCATCACGCCGGCACTTATCTCCGGTTTCCGTAGCATGAAGGGACTAGGAGTATTTCTACTCCCCCCTGGATGGGATGCTACTCTATCGCAGGGTTACCCCCAGCATTCCCACTTCCCGGGACCCATATATACACCTGGATGGAGAGAGGCACTTTGAGATTAAAGTGTCTTGCCCAAGAACGCAACACGATGTCCCCGAACCCGGACCAGTCGATCCCGAGTCGAGCACTCTAACCATGAGGCCTCGGCGCCTCCCAAACATACATACATACATACATACATACATACTTAATTGACCACTAACCGTAGGGGCTTTTAGGGTCAATGAAACACAATCACGACAGAACAGAACATTCAACAACAACTTCAATAAAAGCAAGCTAACTGGCTGTTTACAAGTGCAGCTGAGCAGATGAACCAGGGACTACCAGGAACAATTTCAACCAGTATTCAGACTGTGTCTTGAACCCGGGATTCCCCGGAACTCAAGGCAAGTGCTCTAACCACTAGGCCCCATTCACTTGGAGCGATCTGCGAAGAAGTCCCTTTAATCTCAACCTCAATCACCTTAAGAGAGAATTCAAACAATAGAGCATGACAGAGAAGCAAGTAACACATTTTTAAATACCAATTTTTGATTGACTCGAAGCGGCTGCATCGTTTATCACATGGAGCAAGAGCGTTTGAAACCACAAGAATGTGTTTGGATGAATGATTTTGCCATGACTTGTGTGAAAAATGATTCTAAAAACCCATGCTACAGATCTCATGGTGAAATGTTGGTTTGATAATGCCACGGTCAAGATTAACATCATGTCGATTGTTATGTAGAGATTGACTGCTTGAAAATAGCTTCACCTTACGACCAGACAATCGGCAAGAGCATATCTGTAAGTCTCCCGGTTAAAGTGGAAGTGACGTACTTAAGGATCGCTTTTTTGTAGCTCTATGCGGCGCTTTCAAAAAAAAATAATGATGGACTTGCAGAAAAATGCAGGCTTTTTCAGCCCTTTGGTATCTCCTCAGAATTCAATGACATGGTATATGTATGCGACACCCCAAACGAGCTGTATCAATTTATTCCTTAAGAGTATTGGAGACCTTTTTTTCTGCATTTTCCATTAGTTAAAAGCACCAGACGTATGACTCCTGCGGCCTTTCAGATGCGATCTTTAGAGTGAGCAGGTGCTTACAGGTTCTAGAGCAGAATCTAACATCTACCAGGGAACTGAACTGCCGCTTGCCACTTTCTTTAAATGGCCCTGAAGAAAGCGTGGCAGACGAAGGCGGCAAATGGGGAGCTGTCCATGGCTACTAATTAACCGGGTAAAATTGCTGTGCGCAATCGTGATATGTTGGCCACACCGGGTTGGTGTTAGTGTGTGTCACCTTGCTTTTATTGTTGCCATTGGAACATATGAAGCAAAATCTAGATCCGCTGGGATATGACGACATCAATCTACTGAGCTGCACGACCCTTGATGTAGCAAATCTACATTCAGTCTCTCATCACAAAAACCAAGTCTCCGCAGCTTTATGCCTGCGGCTTTGGAAGCACAGCCTATTATTACACAAGCCGTGGTCATGGTACCCAGTCCCCGAGAAATCATTGGGCCTTTTTGAAATACCCGTCCGGCGATCAAAGCCACAAGGGACGAGATTTCAAAGCTGCGGGACTTGAAAAGTGGGCATGGATCTATGCAACAGAGAAGTGTGCGCCAGGAAACCACCATAGCAAGAGCTGGAACGCTTCCAAATTACTTGTATCAAAAGGAAGTTCAGTTTGGAGAAAAATTCAGTTTTCAGTCGACTTCAAATGCCACAAAGAGGCATGCTACACTTGGGCAACACTTACCCTATCCCCACAGCGGCTTCTTGAACAGCTCCATGGTTACGAGTGACGCTGTGGGGATGGGGTAAGTGTTATACATGAAATGACTGTACCTCATCGCGTGGAGTTAATGTGACCTCGGACCTAAGCTCCATGACCATTCACAAGATCACCAGCTGTTAAACTCATCAGCTACTGTGGAATCGGAAGCACAAAATGCTCATTTCCGGCCAAGTGCGTGGGGATTTTTGACGACGAAACATTCACCGAAGTTCGCAAATGATGGGGCTTTAGCTTTGCGTGAAAAATCGCGACTGGGATGGATTTTCGAGACGCAAACCGCCTCTTAGCTGACTACGGTCGAAATCCTAGTGTGCAGCCTTGACTTCGTCTCAGAACAGTGAAAACACGGAATTCCCGAAACAGTAAATAAGCACCAAAACGCACAAGAATACACCAGAGGTGAGTCAGTTTTATTCATTTTATTGAATTAACGTTAAATTGATCGTTTTTCAGGCTTCATAATCGACGGTATTTTATTTTCCATGCAGTCTTATAACGCGTTTAAATTCTCAACGGCTGCGTGTAACGCAACACCGCTTGCACTCAAAGGTCATCTTCCCATTAGTAATTAATTATTACACGCTCTCTAGTGACGCAAACTTGGGCTGCCTATGGTTGAATCTGTTCCAGGTAGTCTCTGGTTCAGTTTCCTGGCTGCACTATTGTAAATAGCCAACTGGTTTGCCTCCGGCCAGTTGGGATTCTCAAAGTTGCTCTGTTCAATGCTCGGAGATATTAGCTACTAGCTACCATAAAAATCCGAGGGGAAATAATGACACTTACGTTTACTTTGTTACTCATGGGCGCAACATCCCGATTTGGCCGATCTGTTCGTTTTAACAGTCGATACGTTTTCTAAAGTAGATTCAGAAGCAGGAGATCAGCTGTCTCTTGAAAATGGCCAGCACCTGTCGTTGCGGATAGTTACAGTGTACGTTCACGTTCAGTTGCGATGGGTAAAGTACAGCAAATAAATGGCTTCATTACGGCGCATTTTGCGCTCACCTGAGCTGACTTAAGCACATATTTTTCACTCATTGCAATCCTCTGTTAGTGGCGTTTTTCAGTGTAACTGAACTTTTGCGTGAGTTAAGTCATTATACAGTACTGTTTAATGAAAGTACATTATTGGTAATGTGGAAGCTATATAAACTGTCGGTCAGTTGAAATAGGGCGTTGAGCTGGAGAAAAGTCAGAGTGGTTTCAACCAGGCAGGATCGGGATGAAATTACTCATTGCGGCTGGATGGCGGTATAGAAAAAAAAAGTAGCGGCGGGACACGGGATTGACAAAACCTTTTTTGCACCCTGCACGAGGGATAGGATCTGTCACTTGGAAACATGTTACCGAATTTAAAGGATGAGAAAACTAACTTAATATCTATGCTGTTGCATTAACGTTTAACAAAGTGGCGAACCTTTTTTTGTGTGATGACAGAGAAAGGACCACTGTAAGGTAATTTACAGTAAAAGGTATGTGTAGTGTCAGAGAGATATTAGTGAGTTTCTTGACGTCCTCGTGAAAACCCAACCAAGTTTTGTTAACCTTGTAGGCTCTACAACAGACGAGGGTGCGAGCTCGTGGCTTAACGCGGTGCCTCTGCGTACGTTTATGTTTGCCGTCATTTATACCCTTTCCTCGCAAGTTTAGGGCACTCAATGATCACGTGTTCACTGTCTCACCCTTCTGTCCACACAATCTGCACAGAATCTATGAATGTTGAATTTGACATAGGTTGTTCTTAAGGCTTGCAGAGTTGACATGATCAATCTTTGGAGGTAGTCACTTTGAAACGAAAAACTTATGACGTTGCAAAACCGAAGAAAAAAAATCTAGACAAGAAAGAGAGGTAGAAAGTAATGGACTGCCGGTGAATTTGAAAGCTTGGTCGTTAAAATATGTGCGATCGAACCTTACTAATATTAACGTTACAGCTACTCCTGGACCAAGAAATCCCAAGAACGTGATCAACTTCAAATGGCCAGGCGCTGGACGGGTATTTCAAAGGACGTATCCGGCTTTACCGATTAGGGATGTTAGACAAAGAAAATCGTGGAGCTACATTAGACACGGGCGACTC
Source organism: Montipora capricornis (assembly GCF_036669925.1). Taxonomy (NCBI): domain Eukaryota; kingdom Metazoa; phylum Cnidaria; class Anthozoa; order Scleractinia; family Acroporidae; genus Montipora; species Montipora capricornis. The sequence goes on along the minus strand of NC_090895.1, from coordinate 21,593,249 downwards.
TGCTGCTACAGGGGTCGGATCGTGAAGAGGTGATTTTAGAGCCATGCCTCGCGCGGCCTCGGTGTTGCGTCCGTTGTCGCTCGATGTTGTGTCTATTGGGGTGAAAAAGCATATGTTTGCTAAAGATTAAGAAATGAGTCATAGTCATGTATAGTTAGGATCTTGGGAGAGCAAAAATCTGGGAGTGAAACTCGTCTTCTGTAACTTCAGCTGCATATTAAATTGTGAAACGTGTAGGTAGCAGGCAAATCTGTTCTCAATGTATTGGGATGCTGAAGCGTACATAAGACGGTTGAAGCGTTTTTCCTAATTTTTTAATGAGTTTTGATCATTTCAACCTTCAAAGGTATTAAAATAGTTTCAGTGCAGAAATTTACTAGTTTGTAAAAATGTATCTTGCGTTTTGGGTCTCCACGGACACAGCCATTACTTTAGCATCTTCAGACAGAGACACAAGGAAAAGAGTTGCACAATGGTGATTGAATGTCTTTATTCCTAACTGTAGAACGCAGGCATTGAGATGGAAAGGAACGGTTCCGACGGCATAAACAGTACTAGGTGCCCTCGTCAGGAAATGGCGTTACGTGAAGGCACAATAGGTTACGAAATTGCCCCTTACTCGGAGATAAGTGAGTATGCTTTGCTGAATCCCGGAACTAAATCCTGGGAAGTCAAGAGACAGTACGTAATGATTGATAAGGTGATTGGACAGGGATCCTTTGGACAAGTTGCACAAGGAAGAGCTTCAGAACTACCATGGATGGCAGGAACAATAACCGTGGCCATAAAGATGCTTAAAGGTATTAAACAATGCATGTTAATGCTATGTATGAGCTTTACCGTACTTTACCCGTCCTAAAAAACCATTTACCAAAATGTATTTTTTTTTTAAAAAAATGGAAGATTAAACCAATTACACCTAGGTTCGGATAGAATGGCCAAGTAAGAGTATACATTCGTGACCTGAGAATGAGATCGGAGCCTTTCGCAGAATAACACACTCATCCATTTACAGACATAAATATTTTCTTGACCACGGGAAAAACACCAGAACGGGACTAAATTTCGAAACCCGGATGTCTTGATAAAAATCAAAGAAAATAACTGCAACGGCGTCAAAAGTTTCGAAGGCTACCATTTATACCACTGGGATGAGGATGAATTTGTCTCATGGGGGTGGGGGGTGGGGGGGTTGTATTTCTACAGCAGACTTGTCTTTTAATGTCCTTGGAAACGTGGTAGGCTTTGTCGCGATAACGGTTACAATTATTTGCTCTTAAAGAGATAGCAATCATGTATTAACTGGTATTTTTCTTTGTATGAAATTTTTTCTCATCCAAGATCCCGTACTTGTTCTTATTGAATATGTCCCGTATGGCGATCTCCTGGGTTACCTGAGAAAGAGCCGTGGATTTAAAGACACTTACTTCAAAGACACGTATGTTAAGCCGCAAACAAGTCTGAGTTCATTGCAGTTAATGAATATCTCTTGGCAAATAGCTGATGGCATGGCTTACTTGTTTTCAAGGAAGGCAAGTTCCTTCCTTTCATCCTTCCATCCATCCTTCCTTTCTTCCTTCCTTTCTTCCTTCCATCCTTCCATTCTGCCTTCCTTCCATCTTTTCTTCCTTCCTTCCATTCTTCCATCTTTTGTTCCTTCATTCCTCTCTCGTTCCTTCCTTCCTTCCTTCATTCCATCCTTTCTTCCTTTCTTCCTTCCTTCCTTAGTTCCTTCCATCCTTCCATACTTCCTTCCTTCCTTCCATCATTCCATCCTGAATTCTTTCCTTCCTTCCTTCCATCCTTTCTTGCTTCCGTCCATCTTTTCTTCCATCTTTCCTTCCTTCCATTCTTCCTTCCTTCTATCCTTTCTTTCTTTGTTCCTTTCTCATTCGTTCGTTCCTTCCTTCCTTCCTTCTTTCCTTTCTTCCTTCCTTCCTTCTTTCCTTCCTTCCTTCCATCCTTTCCTCGTTCCTTCCTTCTTTCGTTCCATCCTTTTATCTTTCCTTCCTTCCTTTCCTGCTTCCCTTCTCTCCTTCCTTCCTTCCTTCATTCCTTCCTTCCTTTCTTCCCTCCTTCCTTCCTCGTTTCTTTCTTCCTTCTTTCCTTCCTTTCTTCTTTCCTTGTTTCCTTCCTTCCTTCCTTTTATCCTTCTATCCTACCTTCCTTCCTTCCTTCCTTCCTTTCTTCCTTCCTTACTTTCTTTCATCCTCCCTTACATCCTTCGTTTCTTCCATCCATCCTTTCTTCCTTCCTTCCTACCTTCCTTCCTTCCATCCTTCCATCTTTTCTTCCTTCATTCCATCCTTCCTTCCTTCCTTGCATCCCTCAATCCTTCCATCCTTCCATCTTTTCTTCTTCTTTTCTTCCTTCTTTTTATCCTTCTATCCTTTCATCTTTCCATGCTTTCTTCCCTCCTTCCATCCTTCAATCTTTTCTTCCTCCTTCCTTCCTTTTTTCCATCCTTTCTTCTATCCTTCCTTCCATCCTTCCTTCCATCCTTCCATCTTTTCTTCCTTCTTTCCATCCTTCGTTACTTCCATCCTTTCTTCCTTCCTTTTTTCCATGCTCCATCCTTCCATCCTTCCTTCCTTGCTTCCGTCCATCCTTCCTTCCTTCTCTTCCTTAAATTCTTCCTCGCTTTCTTCCTTCCTTCCTTCCTTCCTTCCTTCATTCCTTCCTTCCATCCTTCCTTCCTCCTTCCTTCCTCTTTTCCATCCTTCCATCCTTCCTTTCTTCCTTCCTTCCTTCCTTCCTTCCATCCTTCCTTCCTTCCTTCCTTCCTTTCATCCTTCCATCCATCCTTCCTTTCTTCCTTCCTTTCTTCCTTCCATCCTTCCATTCTGCCTTCCTTCCATCCTTTCTTCCTTCCTTCCTTCCATTCTTCCATCTTTTGTTGCTTCATTCCTTCCTCGTTCCTTCCTTCCTTCCATCCTTCCATCCTTTCTTCCTTTCTTTCTTAGTTCCTTCTATCCTTCCATACTTCCTTCCTTTCTTCCATCATTCCATCCTGAATTCTTTCCTTCCTTCCTTTCTTCCATCCTTTCTTCCTTCCGTCCATCCTTCCTTCCATCCTTCCTTCCATCCTTCTTTCCTTCCTTTCTTCCTTCCTTCTATCCTTTCTTTCTTCCTTCTTTCCTCGTTCGTTCGTTCCTTCCTTCTTTCCATTCTTCCTTCCTTCCTTCTTTCCTTCCTTCGTTCCATCCTTTCTTCGTTCTTTCCTTCTTTTGTTGCATCCTTTTATCTTTCCTTCCTTCCTTCGTTCTTCCCTTCTATCCTTCCTTCCTTCCTTCCATCCTTCCTTCCTTCCTTCCTTCCTCCCTCCCTTACTTCCCTTCTTCCTTCATTCCTTCCATCCTTTCTTCCCTCCTTCCTTCCCCGTTTCTTTCTTCCTTCTTTCCTTCCTTTCTTCCTTCCTTGTTTCTTCCTTCCCTCTTTCCTTCCTTCCTTTTATCCTTCTATCCTTCCTTCCTTCCTTTCTTCCTTCCTTACTTTCTTTCATCCTCCCTTACATCCTTCCTTTCTTTCATCCATCCTTTCTTCCTTCCTTCCTACCTTCCTTCCTTCCTTCCATCCTTCCTTCTTTCTTTCCATCTTTTCTTCTTTCCTTCCTTGCTTCCTTCCTTCCTTTCTTCCTTCCTCGTTTCTTCCTTCTTTCCTTCCATCCTTTCTTCCTTCCTTCCTTCCATGTTTTCTTCCTTCCTTCTTTCGTTTCTTCCTTCCGTTTTTCTTTCTTTCTTTCTTTCTTTCTTTCTTTCTTTGATGAGCTACCAACTTCTAAAATATCGCGGTAGAATTGATTCGTGTGTTAAATGTATATTATTTGTTGCGATCCTAACAGATATCCAAGAGATGACCCAATAACGTAACAGTAAATCGTTCTTTTCAATATCCAGACAAGTTCTTAGGTTTTTTCTTATGTTTGGTCTTCTTTTTGGCATGCATTTTTTTATATTTTTAAATTAAAATTTTTGTGCAATTACTTCGTTGTCCTCTTATTTTCTCACAGAGGATTATCAGAATGAAAGACTACGACAAGAGCCTTTACGAAAATGTGGAAGATTTGACGTTTTAGTAAGAACAGCTTCGATTGGTATTTTTTCATTTTAATAAAGACAAGGATTTTTGTTTTTACATCGAAAACTGCCCTTCGCTTGTATTTTACAACAGCTTATATCATTTTATCTTAGAAGCCTTTGTTGTGACTTTCACTTTTAAAAGTCACATTAGATATTAGTAATATCGGTTCATAGGGTCAATATTTCTTCACCAACAACGTTCAGGCTGCGTGAAATAATCACGTGGGGCGATCTTCAAACGAAAGTACTTTAATCAGTGGCTGTCATCACGCCAATCATATTAAGTGCGCATCTGAATAAATGTGTTTATGTTCGGAATTTGCATTTATGGCCGCAGTTTGATCCTCTAGGGATTTTACGCCACATCTCGGTATTTAAGCCTTGTCGCCTCTCGCGTTAGTCACTCGACACAGCCAGTTTTACCGCTCGCACCTTGCCGAGCTTAATTTTTCTAGTATGCTGTTTACGTTTAGTCTCGTAGTTTACAGTGATGTAATTCGTTTTTTCTCCGCCACTACTTTATTTCTTGTATGTTAGCTTTTCTCGTCCCCAATAAACACAACTGATCGTGTCCTTCCTATTTCAACGTCTTGTTGCCTTTCTGCTGATTAGAACTTAAACGTTTTCTCTGCGGCAGAACGCAGTGACATAGCAGAGAATATAGCATAATAGAGAAATAAATAGCAAATAATCAAGAACCACTTTATTCGTTAGCTTTGAATTATTGTATTATTAATTATCTTCAAGGGTCTAGGCAAAAAGGATAGAGAAGAAATTTTGGACTTGCTCGCTAAGAAGTCCCATACACTTCCGGCAATCCGAAGCTTTGCAGGTTAGATTTAAAGGAGCTCAGTCACGATCTGCTCATGCACCAGATTTTGGTCGCTGGACTTTGATTTCAGTGACTATTTTAAGCCGTTCTGATTTTTCTAAATCTATTAAACTTTGTTGAATATTGAACCCTGTGTTCATATTTTATTTGAATAGCAAATAAAATGAATGCTGAAGAGGAAAGAGAATCCGTAGTGGTCAGCTCCAGCCGATGCCGATTCGCTGTTAGTTGAGATGTTGTGGTTTTGAGTGGTACATTTTTACAGAAAGGACTGCGCTTGCAAGAGTATTTATTTATTATTATTTTTTTGCTTTATTTTCACAGCTGAGCACTTTTTTTACAATACTACGCTTGTACATTTCCTAACCAAATTTACAACAATAATACAACTACAAATTACAGCAGAGATAACTACTTACGCTACTTGCACTACTTAACAAATTGATGCAATTATAAATGCAACTTACAATACTACAATTTACATAATTTACTCTCCAAAACAATACAATTACTTATTTAACTTACAATATTAACACATACCCTACAATTATTTTACAAATAGAAACATAAGAGTAGGAGTGGCACATCCCCTGGGACAAAGATATTTGGCACAGCTCATGCACATAGTGTTCCCCATAGTGTTTCCTAATGTGTTATTTTTAAAAGCAATTGTACGTTCACAAAGAATCTTTTCATTAAGTAAAACGCAGAAAATTTCAAAACTGGGAGAGGTCTTATTTAACCATGAAAGAAAGATGTGGTACTTTGCAATAATAACATAATGATTGAGCGCTTGAAAAATATTTGATTCAGGCTTATAGCCGTACAAAATATCCGAAGTACTTAAGGTGACATTTTCCAATCTCTTTTCGTTCCACCAGCTAATTACCCTTTGCCCAAAAATTTTAAAACTGGGCCATTCATATAAAAGGTGAACTAAATTCTCATGAGGGTGGCTACAACGATCGCAGTCCGGAGATGTTCTCAATTTCATTTTGTAAAGATTACTGTTAGTAGGTAGAATGTTATGTACCACCTTATATTGAAAACATCTAAGTTTGTTTTCCATTGTGACCTTGAAGGGTAATTCATAGACAGCTTTAGTCGAGATATTTTGTTCTACTAGTTTCCTTTCTACGTTCGGGGGTTTAAACAATTTCAGCACAAACATTTTACGGGCGGTTTTGGCCGTGACGTTCGCGGACGTGAGGTTGTGTCACTCACGGTTATCAAGAAGTTCTGAATTAAGAATTGATTTTTTCCATTCATCAGAGATCGCAGCATGAATACCATTATAAGTTAGGAAGTTCACTGACAAACCATATTTTCTTTGAAAATCGGGTCTCGATAAAAAGGTTCCTCTTTCGTTTAAAAGATGGTGAATTTTAGTTACCCCTTTTCTATACCATGACAAGTAAAACACTGGTTTCCCATCTACTCTTATGAAGCGGATGTTCCAAATAATTTCGTGTAGATAGTCGTGGAGGGGTTCTTAGAGTGCAACTCCTGCCAAACAGTCAATATATCTCTGTAAAAAAAAAAGCTTGGCACGCGTGAAGTCAAATTTAAGTCGCGTGTGTCAAAATTACATTCAAAGATAAATCGACCCCCGTATTGAGCTGTAGCAGAGAAGAAGACGGAGCACCATTTACTACCTTCAGCTTCACAAAGGCGTTTGACCCAGGCTGCTTTAAGAGATTTACCTAATATGGTGTAATCAACCATATTAAGACCGCCTTTGTCCACAGGAAGTACTAATGTTTGACGTTTTATCTTATCGGGCTTGAAGTTCCAGATGAATTTGAAGCAAATATCATTAACTGTTTCAGCGAAGTTCGGAGGCACTTTGAGAACAGACGTATTATAAACTAACTTAGAAATTGCGAGTGTCTCAATAATAAAAATTCTTCCTATGAGAGTTAAATTCCTAGTCGTCCATTGTTCTTTAGCGTTACAAGCTTCTCTTCGAAGTTGATTTTGTAACTAGTGGTGGAGTCATAGGCGAAAGCGACACCTAGCGCAACTACATATTGTTCCGGCCATGTGTACATGAAAGCAATTGTGTAATTCAAATCGTGGCTGCCTTTGAAAGACAGCGGGGGTATGAGAAGCCGTGTCGAAGTCTTATTCATAGTTTATTTACCTACGAGGAGCTTAGGAGTCGTAACCCGTTAAAACACTCTTGTGTATCCATGATAAAACCAAATGTCCTATTCTTTGCGAATAGTCTGTGGGTTCTTGAGAAGCCTTTGTTTATGATTCCCTTACATGCCATTAGAACGATCTGCAGTTACTTCTATTTACGGACGGTGAATCAATTGTCGTATCAATTATCACATTGACGTACTATGTGTGACACACATCTCGATCTACCGCTTCTTTTTGGTCAGTAGGTTGTGCTGTCCATGTAAGTGGCTCCTCTGGTGCAATAAAGAATGGACTACGATAGCTATTCCTCATTACGTCGGACCTGCAATCTGAGTTCTTACAGGAGGCCATGTAAACGTTATCGCCGCCATGTTGGTGGATGAAAACAAAAGCTCTCTCTCATTAGCTCCTTTTGTTCGTTTACCAGCATTTGTACATTATATCATTGCTATGTGTCTGTTGATGTTGTTTGCAAAACACCTATACTAGCATCTTCGATGTTAGAGATCATTCAACTGGAATTCAACTTGTGTGTGATTTCGTCATTTTAATCTTCCTATTGTTCCATATCCCACTAAAAAGAAAAGTAAGGTAAAGCGACTATATTTAACGTCGATATCTCGTAACAGTAATTCAACTGACAAACCTGAGGTCAAAGGTGTGCTAATATTAATTTATAGTCTTCTTCCGATTCAATGCGCAGATCAACAAGATAAGCACACACAAGTAGCCTCTTCGGAAAGACGTGAGACCCCTTTCTTTTAAATATCTGTTAAACATTTTTTTTTTTGGCAAATCAGAAATAAAAGGCTAAAATACTCTACCTGGTGAACTTGGGAAACATTAAGCGATGATGAAAAATATTATTGGCCATCTCCACCGCTACTCCATGGAAGAGGTATCTTAAAAACGGCAATTGCGCAGCCATCAAGCACAAACTTCCGGTACCAAAGAACTTGGGTCATATATGAATTAATTCCTAGTGTCGACTTTTCTTTTGGATCTTCTTTTTACATGTCCCCAGAACTGCAACGGGGATAGATTCACCAGTGGCTGAAGTTTGACATTAGAATGAAGAAAGCAAGAACAAAGGGAAGAGAGGTTCAGCATTGGCTTTTGAGTTGGGCGCTTAGCAAACTTATTGGGTCCAACGGGTTATTCATGTTACCAAATTGACCCAGTCGGAAGAAGATGCAGTTGCAGAAACAAGAGGTAGGGCAAGTCGCTTCGCATTAAATTATTATTTTTCTCTATCAACTAAACTTGGCTACCTTAATACCTAATCTGGCGTAAGAAGGGGGTCTCTTGAAGATCATTGATTATTTTGTCCGTGATCCGGATAGTATAAGAGAAAGCGAATTCAACTATGATAACTTGCTCCTGGTT
>NC_090895.1:21577304-21579804 GCF_036669925.1 Montipora capricornis | reverse complement strand
TTCGTTTTGTATAAAAGCGGTAGCTAAAACAGGTTTGAAAAGCAATCGAATGACATTTCGTCTCTGATCTCTCTAGGAAAATAATAGAGAATAAATATTTGCGTTTTCCAAGGACGGCTAGCTAAAACAAATGACATTGTTTACTCAGTGAAGGAAGTCACGTTTTGCGAGGAATTGTCAATTAAAGGTACGTACTTACTCTGCTACGTAAATCGTGAAAATTCAAATACACTATGGGTAAGAGCCTTTTTTTTTTTTTTTCATTTAAACATTTAAATAAATGTTTGCCCAAAGACTTCACTAAAGCTCATCTTAAGGGCATGTACTAAAACCCGAAACACCGAAACGGAACCACCGGAACGAAACCACCAAAACCACCGGAACCATCGAGACGAAACCACCGAAAAAACCGAAACACCAAACGAAACCACCGAAACACACGAAACAGCTACAAAAACTTTTTGTTTAATATGAATACATGATGCAGCAGATAACCTAGTAACCTTTGTGGCCCCCTCAGTTGGTGTTTTCAGAAGAATCCGTCTTACAAGAAGGGTTTCTCTCTACAAACTAAAACATTCATTAATCAGTAGGTAGTTATGGGGAATAGTGTGTGTGTGGATGGTGAGTTGAGGGAAAATCATAGACACCACCGAAAACAGCGGAACAAAACCACCGGAACCATCGAAACGAAACCATCGAAACAACCTAAACCCAAAACGAAACCACCGGAACACACGAAACAGCTACAAAAACTTGAACAAAACCATCGAAACAGACTCGATTGCAGTATAAAATTTGTCCTCCGGGCTGACTGTCGCCTATAATAATTTCTCGAATGGTTTCCTTCAAGTTTCCTGTTTCAGTTGCTGTTTATTCACAATCTTTGCAGATTCCCTAAGCACACCAGAAAATTCTTTCATTTCATTATTCTTCCTTTCTTAACTATGTCACGCAATTGATGCGCATACGGCGACCAAGTGAAAACGAGGTTGGAGCCGTGCAAAGACCAAGGCAACAAACAAAAATACGAGGCGACAAAGTTATGATAAGACAATGTTGTAAATTATTGTATTATTGAAATGTATTTGCATTTCGAAGAGATAGTTAATGGTGGTAACTGAATTTACCAAGTCTATTTTGTGCTTGTGAAGAAGGGAACAACTTTGAAGAAAACGACTAATTTTACTTAATACAGTGAAACTACATCACGAGTGAAAGTATTTCAGAAAATCTCGCGATCTGCATGGTCATTATAACTGTTTCGAGAGCTGTTTCGGTTGTTTCGATGGTTCCGTTAGTTTCGTTTCGGTGTTTCGATGGTTCCGTTGGTTTCGGTGGTTCCGGTGGCTTTGGTGGTTTCGTTCCGATGGTTTCTTTTCGGTGTTTCGGGTTTTAGTACATGCCCATCTAGAGGGCAGCTAGCTAACACGTACACTAAACATACAACATTATACTGACACGTCACGAGTAAAAATTGTGCTGTTGCGGCAAAAAATAAAAGTATTTACGACCCTAAGTTCAGACAGATTGGTCCCTTTTCTAGGAATAGAGTCAGTAAATTAGACGTATTCTACAGTGAAACAAAGCATTTTTGAGAATTATATCTTTTTTGCAGTTCCTTATTTGCCAGTTGCATGTTCTAGTGCAATCAATATACTCCATGAAAAAGTGGCAAAACAAGTGAGCAGAATAGATCAAGAATATTGACTTGATAAGGTAGCCTAGGAGAGCCATATGCGGGCTCGTAGCGACTAAGGCTTTCCTCTTCATCCGCATCATACACATTAGGTTGGATGCGATGTTACGAAGTAAGTGGTGCAGAAAAGCTAAAGAAACCAAAATTATATTCCTCATAATTATAAAAAAAGGCAACGAAAAATATGATCTCGACGGAGAGGACAGAGTGTCGTGTTTAAGTGAAATCTGATAGCAAGTCATAAACGTGGCGTAGGAATGCCTTTGCGCAAACGCCTTATTTTTAAGGGAAAGCTTGACTATTGTAACAAAACATATCGTAAGTCATGACACCAATGATGAAGAACACGTAGTTGACATCATCGAGCTATACGCATGTGCGAACAGCAGGAAATACTTCACATAGCGGAGGCTGTGGTGACTGATCAAAATTGTCAATGAACATGTCACATATAGTGAGGTCGACAACGAATCCAGAATCGATCATTTATTTAACCGCGCAGCAGCTATTGACTTTGTCCACAATGCATTGCACAATCGTTTGTTAAGAAGTTTCCTTCAATATGGTGGTATCATTTCCAAGTGTTACAGGTTGGATTTTGACAATCGTTTTGACTTTAACATCATTAAAGATATCAGGTAAGACGTCAACGAAAATTCACTGAGTGAATAGTCAAGAAAGTGAAATCCTGTGTTTTGTTTTGTCATTGTCTGTGGATCTTTGATCATGCTTTTTCCGCTTCATGATTTTAGAGGCTGAATTTTGGACAAGAACGCCTGGTGATCCTTTTATCGTTGTTGA
>NC_090895.1:21534804-21569804 GCF_036669925.1 Montipora capricornis | reverse complement strand
GTCTTGCCTTCTGTGTGATGTTTCAAATTCGTAATGGTAATAGGACTGAGTGGAATCCAATTCGGTCTGTAATCATACAACATAAAAGCAAGGTGACACACGCTATGTGAGCCACGCCATGCTGATGAGGCCCAAAAGGCCGAAGTAGCTGTCCATGGTTGCTAATTGACCGGGTGAAATGGTTGTGCGCATGCGTGATGTGTAAAAGGAAGGGGGTGATCGTCGGAAATTTTGAAAAGAACCCCAAAGAGGTACCAATATCCTGTTTTGCGAGCGTGGCATGAATCTTTTTCACCCCTAAGAGGTATCAAATTATGGGTTTGAATTAGACAACATTAAAAAAATAGTTAATTATCAAATGTCTCCTGTCATACTTTTTCGGCTCAGTACCCTAAAGTGTACCGCTAAAGCATCCGCTGTGGCCCTTTTAAGGCTGAACACCCTAAGACGTACCAAAACCGCTTTTTTAACCCCTAAAATTTACGACGAGCACCCCCGTCCTTTTTCTATGGGAGTCCCCCCCCCCTCCTTCCCGGGATGGTTACAGACCGAATCGGACGACACGAAGTCCTATTACCAATTAGTATCACCCAACTAGTGGACTAATGCAAATCCTGCATTTTAATTGGCGACGCTAATGTTTTACGCTGCTGTCAGGCGAGAGGACGGCACTGAGTTCAAAGTTTCATCCCTTAAAGCGATCCGGGCAGCCATCGACCGATACTTATGATAGCCTCCGAACAACAAGCCATGGTCGATAGTCGGTGACTCAGCCTTCCAAAAGTCTAACAAGGTCCTCAATGCTACCTGTAAACAAATGATGCAAGAGGGGAAAGTTCAGCCGACGATTCATAAAAATCCTATCACGAGCGAACAACTGCTACAGCTGTACGAAACAGGGCAACTCGGCGAGTGGGATACCTCGGATCCGTCTCAACGCCTCCGCACTGCATGGTTTTACATAACCTTTTATTTCGGTAAAAGGGGACGTGAAAATCAGAGAAAGCTCTCCTCAGCCATGTTGGTTCTTCGGAGTACACCTCAAGCGCGACGTTACTATGCGTTTCACAGCCCCTTTGCATCCAAAAATCATCAAGGTGGTTTGACAGATAACCCCGACGAATCCGACAGTAAAATGTTTGAGTTTCCTAATTCAAAGCGCTGCCCGGTGAAAACCCTTGAAAGCTTCCTTAAACACCTGAATCCCAACCTGAAGGCTCTGTTTCAACGACCAAGGGAAGTGTCTACAAAGTTCCAGCCACAAAAAGATGACGTGTGATACTGCAATTCCCCCGTCTTCAAAAGCATGCTCGAAAATATGATGAAAAACATGTCAACATCTGCGGGGATAGCTCCTCATCTAACTAACCACTGGGATGAATCGAAGCCTTCGAGCTCGAGGGATTTCGCAACCGCGTTATAGCATTTCTGCGGAAAGCACTTCTTTCTCAACAAAGGAATCTGGTCTTCGCTCGGGTCTTATCGCACCTAGCATTTGTTACCACACATTAATTAATTTACATGGACAAATAAAGTTTTAGTTAACTTATATAAAGCTAACTCAGAACAACTCCAGCAGCGTTGCTTCCCCAGGCAAACAAAAAGGATCGCTTACAAAAATCGTAAAGAAAGAAAAGAATCATTCTCGGCACCTAAAACGCCTAAACCTTTCTCCCTCATTTGAAGTTTAAAAGACCACCTTCGACTAGCAGAAGCTATCAGAGTATGATCTAAGGAAAGGTTACGTTTATACAAACGTTGGCCATGTAGCACTTATATTTTAAACAGAGTTAAAAATCAAGCACTTCACCTTACACTCTATTCAGTTTACGATCTAAGGAGATTTGTCTAAATCGCAGCGCGCGGTGCGGAAACGGGAAACTGGCAACTTAAGGTTCCTTCAAATAGGTTGAATTTATTTCTTTGAGTCATTCTGAATTCTCCATTTCGCAAACTCATTCCTCCTTTTACCCACACCGATAATAAATAGCTTATTGGATCATCAAGTGTATAATATAGTGGCATATTTTCAATCGTCTCTGGTATTTTTGACTCGCCAAAATACAGCGAGACTCGTAAAAATATCACAACGTACTACACACTTTATGATCCAATAACCTATTCAACTTTTTTGCACCATATCTTTAGCAATAACATATATTTATTGAAATGTTATGATAAAAAAATTATTTATCATTAACATGTTTCATCAAAATATGATTGTTTTTTCCTACTATCTAGTTCCTCCAAGGATTATTACACTCCCTGCAAGGACAACTCGAAATGGTATTGGATCAAATTTAACACTTATATGCGAAGTGGCTGGTGATCCAACGCCAAACATCACATGGACAAGAGAAGGTGCCACTACTAACCAGTTGGTAAATGCCATTGGTTCTGTTTTGAATCTTGTAAAGATACAGTTGAATGACGCTGGATCGTACAGATGTACGGCTGATAATGGATATGGAGTTGTTTCAAGTCTTGCGTCTGTTAACATAATTTGTAAGTCACGAAAGGAAATAAGATATATATACTTTTGGCGATGCAAAGGACTATCATTGTAGAGACCAAGCATAGATTTCATACTAATGGGGCGTAAGGTCTTTGTAGGATTCTGCGTTTGGGTGGCACACCCGGATATCAAAGAAAGCAGAACCTTGGCTTGCCCAAAAGCTACGTGCGTGGATGTCAAGTCGAGCGCCAGGGGCTCTGTTAGAACCTCTTAGTAAGACTTCGCAAGTGATTTCCTGTAGGGCTGGTTGCACTTCAACATCATGACACATGGCATTCAGCATTTCAGCCTAGAGATCACGGAGCTCATTATGCCGTTGGAAAAAAAGCCTCCTCGTCTGCATATCATAGCATGGTCAGCACCGAACTTATCCCCACCCACAGAAACAGACCGAAGGGATATCGTTGATTTACCAATCATACCTCAAGGGAACGGCATCTCTAAACCCCCTCTTATTGACAGTATAGACCATGTCCTTAAGAGGGATTACTGTCAACCAGCTTGATACGCCTTTCTTCATAGCAACATCAGCGGCTTTCCTAGTCTTACTTGAAAGGGAGCTTCTCACATTTTCACGCCTCTCCTGCAAAGCTTCATCTTTCCCTTTATGCACGCTTTGATGCAAAGCCTGCATAAAGAGTGGTAGGGCCAAAAAGTTCTCCCTCACTCTGTGAGCAGTTATGCCCCGTGATGGCAGGTATCAGTATGTCAGAGATTGTGCGCTCTAGCGCTTCCATCAGATCATGAATATCTGAAAGTGTTCTAAGGAAATACGTCCAGCGGTGTCACAGACCAAATGTGAAGACCGCAATATGACCTGGACCCAATAGCTGGGTTTAAGTGCTTGAGGCCCTCGCTCGACGATGTTAATTGCCGTGTCTCTGAAGATCTCCCTCCCCAGCAGCATCTTCTTTCTTAGGCTTAGTAATCAGTCAACACTCTTTTGCACTAGGGAAGGACCGCACCCCCGCCCTTATAAAGGGGAGTAAATCGATTTGCTAGTATGGCCTCGATGGAAGCAGGATCAACATATTCCGTACAAAACTTCCTTGTCAGTGTGGCAATAGCATCACAAAGATTGAAACTTGATTTCTTGAACGATTTAGAAGTTAGAATTCTCTTAAATCTATTTACGTCGATACCAGAAGGTTCCCCCGGCTCTTTAGTCCTTAAAGCGGCCTCCTTTATAATTTCTCCATCTATTTCCTGATATAAAATATCAGGAATATTGTCCACCGGACCAAACAATAGGGAACCAAGCTTAGCCTCCTTCGCTGCTGGGTGTTTGTCGTGCAGTTGCGCCGTATCATCATTCGTCAAAGGTAGCACGCCCCACGATCATCATCGCTCAAAGTAGCATAGCGCTGAATTATTTCGACATTCAATATCTAGCTTAGCAAAAAATTTCCCTTTATTTGGTGGATCATGTCTCTTTGCTCTTGGTTAGCGCCTTTGAATCATTCTCCCCTCACGCAAAGACAGTCAATTTAACCATTTTTCCACTGTTCCAGGCGCTTTTCGCGACATTGTTGATGTTCTTTTGCTTTGGACTTTTTGGCTAGGGTTTTGTAGCGCCAGAGCAAGGGGAATAATTGCCACTTTGAGTGCGATGTGATGCATTGTTGTGCCATTGTTCCAATCGTTGAAATGTTTGGTTAGTTGATCGATTAAATCCCGTCCCGTTTTCCCTTTTGGGACCAAGAGGGTGTTTTTGCGTCAAGTTGCAATCTCATTGTACGCATAATTGGTAATTGACCCGCTAACTGTTATGACATGACCATCGTCATTAAGGCACCAGTTGACAATCGGCAGCGTGTTGATTGCCGTGTATTCTGGTAATCGGCCCGGAACACCATTACACACCTCCGATGAATCGCCTATTGATTCATCTCTCTAGAAATTTACTACGTACCTGTCATATGCAAATCAAGATCCCTTTCAGCGGAAAAAGTGTTATTTACTTCGAATAATTACTTTGATTTTCGTTTTCAATACAACCTTGGGTAGAAATATCCCTCGCTACCGTAGCATTATCTTCGACCTCACATTCATCCCCGCGGTAACATCAGTTTACAGTGTCCCCAATTAGTGCTCCAGCGCTAGAACGACTAGACACTTGATAAAGTTCCTTTCGCATCCATTCTACCGTTGTTCATTTTTTCTAGTCGTGAAGCCCGATCCCAGAGGTTTTGACTCTTCAGTTGTAAATGGCCGGATCCCATTTCGTCCCAAAGCTCTTTCATGACATCTACCTAACCGCTTTTCCTTCCATTTTCATTGCAGGAAGGATTCTTAGACGGCACAAGATCTTTAGCTTTTCTCTTACAATCCAAAATGTCCTTATTCATCTGCTCAGTCTATTTCACCTTCGACTTTCGCGCTTGGCTTGACATCCCTCCAATGAAAAACACTGCAAAAATGGTTTTGACTGTTGCAAGTAAATTGTATTATTGAATCCTTTCCACCTTCATTATAGAAAGTTCGTATTTTTCGAGGACTACAATCATTGGCAAAAGTCTTAGGATACTCACCATTTGAAGTTGGTTTTCTTACTGAGTTTGAAAAATTGCCCTCTTCCCCCAAGAACAATGTTGCTAATAGTGAACATACATTTCCTTCCCTATTTCAACATTGATTGGGGGGAGGGGGGACTTGTATTTTGAAGCTTTCAGAGCAATTTTCACAGTCATGCTTAGTTTCTGACGTCTGAGAGGTTTTCAGGCCCATTCTGACACTAGCGTCCCAACTACTTTTGCCACTGATTGCAGTACTAATAGTCCTCTAGTAGCGTAGCCAATTAAAATGCAAGATTTGCATTAGTCCACTAGTTGGGTGATACTTACAGAGCATAAGACATAGCTCCAAATGAAATGTAATGACTTGAATGGTGGAATGGAGTTGGCAGCACTTCAAAGAACAGCAACAATGGTGATGATGATGATTTTGATATCACAAAAGTAGTTATTAAAGGTTGATCAACCTTCCACACATACATGCAATGCAATAAAACTCTTAGAAATCAATTTTATCAGAGCAGTAATAGTTTCATGATTATCAACTATCTGTGACAGGTTCTTCGCATTGTAAGACAACTACAGTTTTACTGAGATTGCTACAAGGAATAGGATGGACAGATTCTCTCAGAACAAGAGGATCCCTTCAATTCGAAAACCTGGCATCAAATCTGACAGCAGCAGTAAGTTAGCATACATTCCAATGGTGAACGATATAATATCAAGTTCAGTGTTGCCTTTTTGTCTACTACCACCATGTGTGACAGAGAGTTTTTCAAGTATTTCCTTTCGGGTGTTCCCTTGGGTCCCACGTGCTGAATTGAGATGAGTTATCTGTATTCCAGTTCAGTTACCTCAACTAAAATAAATTTTGTCCATACGCTGCAAAATATTTCATGCATGACGCTCTTGTTTTTGTATCATTTTATTTCACCATTCATATCAGGATACCTTTGGTTACACTGTCTAGTCTTCTCGGATAAGGACCAAAAAAGCGTACATAGCGGGCCCCGTCTCACAGCCCTTTCAATGTTCATAACCTTGTGGGACCTAAACGAACCCACACACCATTCGCAAAGAGTAGGGTACAGAGTTACCGGTGTTGTAGTATGTCCTCTGTGGTATATCATGGTTGGGAGAGTAAATACTAGGAGATATTACCTACACCAGGCTGCTCTTAAATCCAAGGGTAAAGAAAGATGTATGATATACGGAATGAGCGCTCCGGTGCGGGTGGATCATGTGAAAAATATCTTACTTGTCTGGTCGCTCTCGGCGTGTTGCGGTCAATGGGGAACTGTCAGACAGATCTCACCTATCATTCGGTGTTCCTCAAAAGTCATGTCGAGGACCGCTACTCTTTTCTGCCTAAGCTAGTAAGCTGTTTGAAGTAATTAGGACCTATCTACCAAACACCCATGCACATGCAGACGACACTCAACTTTACCTGTCGTTCAAGCCAGACAGTTCTGAAAGAGAGACCGAGGCAAAGTGTGCTATGGTGTGGTGTATCCGGTCTGTGAGGGCTTGTATGGTCGAAGATAAGTTGAAGCTGTATGAAGAGAATATTGAGTTCATGCTCACTGGAACTCGTTAGCAACTTAGGAAAGTCCAAACTGATGGTTCTGCCTTTACCCGAGAAATAAGTGAAGATAACAAGGCTATCAATAGAATCAAAAACGAGTATGAAAAGTGTGTCAGGTGGAGCATCTTGGCGCTTTTACAACCAGTTAAACCTGACCAAGAGGGAAGCTATCCACGCAACCCTATGTAACCGAGGTAAACTAAGATGATAGTCGAGTGTCCTGAACCTGTAAGTAAAATCCCAAAGTTTGAGAAGGGGCACAAGATTGCAGTCAGCGTGTTTGAGATTCAGAAACCGGAGGTTCGTTCCGGTCTTCTCCTGGACGGTGAACTTTCGAAAACATCAGTCATCATAAACACTCCAGAGAGCAGGTAGAGATCGTGGTAGTCGTTGCTTTCCCCGATGTGGTGTTTGTCCCTCTTTCGCCAAATTCAAAGGACGCATTCATGATTCTAGCGAGTCCCGAAAACCCAGGCAGCCAATGGAGAAAGAAACATACTTTTCCATATTGCTTGGAATGCAGTATATGGTCTTGTTCTTTAATGTCCCAGTGCCTTGCATAATGATGTGAGTCATATATAATAGCTTCGGAGATTATGAAGACTGACTGTAATTCAACCCGTTAACCAAACGTTCAATTTGCAAGTGTTGTGGGTCTCCCCTTTCGAATCCGATCAGTCCCAAGTTCCTATCCACAAATGTGGCAATGGGTGGCCTGTTGAAACTCTTGTTCCTCAGGAGGAGTCAATTGCTTTGGCACAATCTCTCTCATGAGAGTTTGAATTATTTCTTCTTCCAGTCGTAATGCTTCCAGGAACTTGTCTATTGCATCCTCTCCACGAGAGACTGTGTCATGTTGACAGTTATCTGATCTTTTAGACGCAATCACGTCGAAAAAATCACAGGCCAGATGTTTTTTAAATTTTAAGTTTCTCCGTCGAAGAGAACACAGGAACAACTATTCCGTCCTCGAATCCAAACACGTTGTCTGCGACCTTGTTCCGCTTCCCAAACTTTGGGATTTTACTTATACGTCCAGGACACCAGATTGTTTTTTTCCGAATGAGCGATACACTATACCTTTATTTCATCGCGTCGTTCTGTATCCTTTATTCTATGTTCCTCGATTCGCTCGATCCACACGCACCAGAATGCTCATTCCATATACTACTGGCCTCGGTTGTTCAAAAGGTGGATAACGTTATCCACAGGATAGGCACCAGCAAATCCAATAGACGTTTAATTTCTGCAGATATGGCGGCCATTTTGATTTTTATTGTTTCAAATGGCTATTATGGGACGCCCAGGGGGAAAATAAATGTTAATTTGTCCCCTGAGTATCCCTAAAGTCTTTCAAAACCATAGAAATCAAAGTGGCCGCCTTATCTGTAAAAAAGGTCTATTGATTTATCCAGTGGATAGCGTTATTCACCCTTTTAACAACTGGGGCCATAAGTACACCAAATACAGTCATGCGCAGCACCTTTTATTGATACATTTATTTCCTCTCAGCTTCTCCCTAGATGTAATCTAGTTTCACTTTTAATGAGTTTTGCTTTTACAGATCTCAAGCCCATACAGCCGGCCAGAAAATGAAGGAAAACGTCCTTATTACATAAACATCAAGGAATTTAGGTAACGTTTTACTTTGATGCATTCTTTACTAACCGGCCGTTCAGCAACAGCTGCAGAAAATTTGCTATGTCCTAAGAGATGTGCCTTCCTTAATTCTCAACACTTTGACTTCATATAACATTTTGTTCCATTTTCTTTTACTATATGTAAGATCCATGCTTACACTAGGGGTTTTGGAATGTACTATTGGTGCTACAAAGGTTGAAAAATACACAGTTTAATTGTAAATATGGATTAAAGCCAAAAAAACGAAGGATTTAAAGTAAATGCTGTTAATCTTGGTCATAAAATTCTAATCAACATGCACCTAAAGGGCTTTTCCAATAAGAGAATCAAAGGCTACCTTACTCAGTATTTTAAATTGACAGGATCACAAAATTCAATTCCATTTCCTTTGTGTGCAGAGATATTAAGCACTTTTCGTTGCAATAATATTTGAGTACAAGACGACACTTATGTCCACTTATGTTTGCACGCAGCTGCAAAAATTGCAAATTCTCGCAAAAATCGTAAAAGCTGAAAATAGGACGAGTCCCCAACTAGGACTCGCGAAATTAAGAAATAAAGTCAATTGGTTCTTTCGGATTTTACATCCTTCATTGTCATAAATTTGTTGCCTAGACAATCCAGAAAGACGCTCGACGAAAACGGAAGATGTGGGCCTCGCTTTATAGATTAGAGTACAGGAAACAGCCAGTTGATTATGTGTAATAAATCTAAGGGAAAAATGCCATTTTCTTTATTGTGCTGGATGTTATAGTTAGGTCAGATAATAATTTAATTCCAAAGTAAGGTTGGTGGGGTAAAAATTCAACTGGGATCTCATTCATTGTGTCCACATGTATTATAGCATGATCCAATCACCCCGAAAAGGTTATTTTAAAACACAATTTTGGCCATAAAGTAAAGGTAAAGGCACTTTATTTAATGTCGGTAGTTTCGTCAGCTCTGAGGCTGGTATCAACGGAAGCCGACAGTGCACCCGTTGCCCTCCACACTCTGTCGGTGCTCCATTTTACGGGTGTTGAAAACTGTACAGCAACACGGATCAGAGGAAATTAGAAACAGACGGTGAATTCACCGAGGATCGAACAAATGGTTTTCAACTAAATTAAATTTTCTGCGACTCAAAAGATTGAAAAGAAAAAGTCTTTTTTTTCTCACGCCACCCTCTCATTCTGACGTCTTTGCCTAATTTAACTTAACTGGCGCCCAGTCCTCGCGGGATGCAAGGATTAATTCTTGCGCGGTTGGCACACTAAACTTGAGAAATAAAGAGAAGACTAAAATACGTCAAGAACTTTTAGAAAAAAAAATGTCCAAAACATGATTTATTGTACTCACCGAAATGCATTTTAGTGCTCTTTTAAGATTTCACACAATCCGACATATTTAAAAAAAAGTCTAAGCATCGTTTACTATTTCAAGTCTTAGGTCTGGTATCGTCCAAGCCATTGTAGACCTTCAGTTTTCAAGTGGCCTCATAGACCCACTTCAACCACTTCATGTCGATATAGCTAATGGGGAACTTGGACCGTTTACAGTTGATACGCAGTTGGTAGTAAACCCAAGTAAGTTTTCCATTTTAATTCTGGAACCTCAATCTTCTACAAAAGTCTTGAAATTTCTTATCATTTATTTCTTGCTGTACCTGTTCATGACCTTTTTTAAATGAAGAGTGAAAATTATTGCAGAGTGCTTTGAGGGAATTTTTGAAAGCATGGTGTTTCCTAAAAAGGATTACGCATTAAAAATACAGCCATTAAGACTCTTACAAAGTTGAAACCTTGGGTGTCTAAACAAGGCCTTAGACTCTAAGGTTCTGGTAGAGTACGCTCTTACATCTTCAAGGTTCGGCTCTTGGAAGGCTGTTCCGGAGATTCATAGTTTCTTGTTTTACCGCCATAGAGTGTCGTTGCCCTAACCCTAAGAAGGTTTTGTGCTACCATGTTTTTCGGGGTCTGTTCAGGCCGGGTTGGAGTGACTCTGCTATTGAAAATATCTTGTTTCCCATTTTTAACCATCCTTCACATCCAATACCTACAAATACAAGGAAAGGTTACGTTTATACAAACGTTGGCCGTGTAGCACTTATATTTTAAACAGAGTTAACTGAATAGAGTGTAATGTGAAGTGCTAGATTTCAATCCCATATGAACCATGTGAGCGTTAGCCCTACAGATGGAAATGGGCCCACACAAGGACAGAGAAAAACTCTGACCAGGGTGGGAATTGAACCCACGACCTACTTCTGTTCAGCTGGCCCTTTCATAAAAATGATCTTTACTTGACAAGCTGTTTTACAGCTTCGGGGTCTGGTGCAAGGGCTGTTATAATAATAATAATAATAATAATAATAATAATAATAATAATAATAATAATAATAATAATAATAAGAAGAGAAAGTACTTGGATTTAAGACTGGGTCTCCGAAAACTCTATTCCGACTACGAGATCAAGCAAACCAATATAGTGTTTAACTTCCTGGGAGATTTCAACACCACGCTAAAGAAAGAACTCTCTGATCTAGCCCACAAGAAAGATGTTACTAAAGTGCTAACCAACTGTCAGAAGTGGATCATATCACAGAACTGTGAAATCACCAAAAAATTCTACAGTTTAAGACAATGAAACACACATTCTTTTTTTTCAGTCCAGGAACTGTTGCCTAGACACTGTCCGCAGCAAGTTTCAAAACAAATTGTAAACTGCAAAGCTATTCAATATAACAGATAATAATAATAATAATAATAATATACAGTATTTATAGAGCACTTATTCCCAATGGTCCAAAAGCGCTTTACATGATAAAAATAACAACAAAATCCTAAAACTACATTGTCATTCTATAAAAATTCCCAATGGTCCAAAAGCGCTTTACATAATAAAAATTACAACAAAATCCTAAACCTACAAAATTACAAAACTACATTGTCATCCTATGCAACATCATAACCAATTTTAAAAAGCCAAGTCTTGAGCATAGATTTAAAAGAAGAAAGGGAATTACAAGATCTAAGTTCGAATGAAAGTGCATTCCAAAAAGAAGGTGCGGCAATAGTAAAAGACCGGCCACCATAAGTTTTAAGATTAAATTTAGATGTAGAAAGTAAAAATTGATTGGAGGATCTAAAAAGTCTACCAGGTGTATAAGGCTTGATGAGATCAGTGATATAGCTAGGTGCAGCACCATGAAGCGCCTTAAATGTAATTACTGCAATTTTGAAAGTTATTCTTTGTTCAATTGGTAGCCAATGAAGTTGGATAAGCAACGGCGTAACATGCTCATATCTACTAGTGAGGCGAATAAGCCTAGCAGCACTATTTAGGACACTCTGTAAACGTTTCAAGATACATTTAGGCTGACCGTAGAGCAATGAGTTACAATAGTCGATCCTTGCAGTAACAAAGGCATGAATTAGAGTTTTACATGTATCGTAAGAAAGAAACTTGCGAATCTTAAAAATATTGCGTAAATGAAAGAACGAAGACTTGCAAACAGCAGTAACGTGCGGCAACATCGATAGAGGGTTATTAAAAATAACCCCAATATTTTTAGCAGTAGTTGAACAGTCAACAGTGTCAGAGGCAATCACCAGGTTTTTTAACGCAGGACGTGGGCGATAGGAGGATGAAAAAACTATAATTTCAGTCTTCCCACTGTTCAGCTTCAGCTTGTTATTTAACATCCAAAGGTCAATATCTTTAACACAACCTTCAAGGGCAGATGTACATGTTGACATATCCTCAGGCGATGACGTTTCAAAAGATAAATATAGCTGTGTATCATCAGCATAGAAGTGATAAGATAGACCATGAGATCGAGCAGGTACCGCAGGTACCCATTCATCATCCTCCACCGTCCATCCGTAATTGCTTGGTGTTGGAAGTAAGGCAAATGGTCCATTATCGTTGTTCCAAATCAACAACTGAAAATGCATCACAAAATGGCTTGTTCTAAGGCAGCTTGTGTTGGAGGCAGTCTCTCGGATTTTGCACTGTTCTTTCGAAAAATGGACCCTCTAAGATATTTGGCAGTTGTGATGTCAGACTTTGGTTGGTATAGCTGACAAACAAACTGCTCCATAATTATCTCTTTTGGTTTTATCATCGGGCTGCTGATTTTTACGCAAGTTACAAGGGTCTGTCAGAATGGTATCATTGGCTCCCTCAAACATCTTCTAGCAAGTCACCTTTCCCTTCTCACTTCTTTCAAGTAAAGCTACTGCTAAAATTGCGTCCATATATTACAACTGCGAGAATCATAGATTTACTTGATTTCATATCCGCAGTTTAGCATATAATTATTTCATATGTTATTTCGTTCATTGATTCATTCCTCGCGGAAAAAATAGAACCCACAAATGACAATCTCCTAACGTCTGTGGCTTCATGGCTCTGTTGGTTAGAGCGTCGGACCCGGTATGGCGGGGTCAAAGGTTCAACCCCCGTTGAAGTCCTGAATTTTTCAGGCTTCTCTACACAATTGCTATCATAGCTTTACTTGACAAATCTATTCATTGGCCTCAAAATCATTAGAATTTATTAAGCAGCCAAATTTGGCCTGATTACAGCCATTTTCATGGAAGTTACGGGGTAATTTATGATGCAGCCTCTTTTCCATACTGGCTTTCCCATGTCAGCAATAGGACCCCCCTTAAATTCCGTCTAACTAAGTTGCAATCTTGGCCCCAAAACTTTTCATATTTCCTCGACCCCAAACAACACTTCTACACTGGAACTAAGCAATACTTCCCACGGGACTATATTTCATTACATTTGCTCTCGGACTATTTCAAAACCGCTTGCGACGAAATAATAAGTGTAAACTTACAGCACAGGCCGCCCAGAATCGGAAGGTAAACAATCACAAGGATTTGTATGAGAATCTCGATAAAAAACTTTACGGATATTTACCCGCAAGAGTTCTCAATAAAAAAGTCGTACTTTATTGTCGTGGTGAATTTCTCGCTTGTTGTTTTCTTATTTGCCTGATTGAATGCGATTTAAGCGACTTCTCAAATTCCCGACTTGTCACTCGTACCTAAATAAAGGAAAGGCTGGAAAGTAATTTCTAGCTTACCTCACATCTCGCCGATAAAATCACACTTCTCCGGCATCAGTCACGCTCAAACTCCGGCGATGGCCACACGGATAAATTTACTTCTCCTTGATCAAAAGTTTCAAGGTCCAAAGAGTATCCATTGCTGAGAAACAGCGAAAAATATTCAAATTTTCAAAATCCTTCGAGGCTCGCTTGCAACTTATTTGCTCTCACCGTATCGAGGCTCAAGAAAACGGTTGATCAGCCGTGTCAAAATTCGTTGCAAGCGAGCCTCAAAGGATTTTGAAAATTTGAATATTTTTCGCTGTTTCTCAGCAATGGATACTCTCTGGACCTTGAAACTTGGTCAAGGAGAAGTAAATTTATCCGTGTGGCCATAGTCGGAGTTTGAGAGTGACTGATTCCGGAGAAGTGTGATTTTATCGGCGAGATGTGAGGTAAGCTGGAAATTACTTTCCAGCCTTTCCTTTATTTAGGTACGAGTGAAGTGAAGTGAAGGGAAGTGAAGCGATTAGTCTCTCCCCTCGGGGCTTTTCAGGACTAATCTACAATGTTTTTCGGGGGACTTTAGCCAGACTGCTTATTAAACAGTTTACAATTTATTTTTAGGAAGTGAAAGATGCCCCCGTCCAGATTAGGTCAGACCACAACACCGGGGACTACGGCCCCTACTCTTATCGAATAGTGAGTGGGTTCTTTAACGTCCCATACTACTTAATTTCCTACAAGGGTTATGAGACAGGACCTCCGGTTTACAGTGCTTATCCGAGAAGACTTGAAATTCTAACCATTTGCAGATGTAATTACAAAGGCAGCACATTCTCCTCAGTTATTTTAAGACCTGAGGATTGGCCCGGCCGGAGTCGAACTCACGACCTCCCGCATGACAGCCCGATGCTCAACCAACTGAGCCACCGGTGCGTGACCGGGAAGATTAAATAACACCATTAAAAGAGGGGGGTGGCGGAGGGTGCAAGGCGGAAATTTCTGCCTCATATGATCTTTTCCGCGAAAGAACTGGGCGAATTCCAAGATGGCTTCCAATGAAGCGTGGCGCAAAACAAGAGAATCACCTTAATATAAGTTGAAGGCTTTCTTTTGCATTCATCTTTTCAGATTATTTAAAGGTACTAATTTCCATGTTTTAAACAAAAACGTTTTAACCTTTTAATTCCCGTTAAGGTTTTATTTTTTCTGCGCAAGTCTGCAATTTGTCAAGAGCAATCTTTTTTTGGTATGTTTCGATATCACCCATCCTCAAGATTGCTGATAAGCAACCAAAAGATTTAAGAGTGAACTGGCTTTTGCAGGCTAAATTTTGCTTATAAAGATAATAAAGAGGTCCAACAAGGCATGTGATCGACTACTTACTCTTATTTTTGTGTCTTTCTACAGGTACCGGTAAGCATTGTGTTTTTGGTCACTTGGGATTAGTCTTAATTTGGAGTTGTTTTGTTTTCTGTCTTTGATTCTTTTGTTTCACTTATTTTCTGCTCCGGTACCTGCAGAAGCTGACTTATAAGTCTTCTAAAAACTGGTATACACTGTTTTACACCGTTTGTAATTAATTTCAATTTTCTTTAACACTATTCTTGGTATTGTTCAAATCGAAGCCCCTTTATTAAGCTCGCCTGAGTTTTGAAACAAGTATTAGATATACCAACATTTGAAGAGTTCTTATCTCCAGATCTACGATGGTGGCCACAATTTTCTGGGAAATCTTCAATAATGATCGCCAAAATTGCTTTATTTAAAGGAGCTAGTGCCTTAATAACTTTTATATTAAATATCCGCATAGTAGCCTCTTAAGAGCTCCCTTCCCTCCCCTCCCTCCACCACAAGCAATGTTGACGCCAACTCCAGCATTTCCGAATGTTTCCGGAATTTATGTAAGGGGATGAGGGTAGGGGGGATAACGCTGGCTTGCTCGTGTTTTATTGACTTCCTGGCAGCAATCGTGTCCACGATTGTACTGCAACTTATCAAATTTCTCGTTGAAAGAAAAGGATATCCTGATCTGGAATTGACTCTCGAATGTTAGGCCGAGTAAGGGTTATCGGGATACAGGATATTAAGGTAAACAAATTATAGGGATATGGGATATTTACCAGATACAAGATATTTAAAGGAGAGATTCCGGGACACCGAGCATCAAAATTGTCATTGTTTAAAACAATAAATCAAGCTCGTTAGCCAATATAGAAGGCTCAAGAAGTGAAAATGATATTTACAAATGCGATTATTTGCATTTTCCATCAATTTGAACAGTGTCTATCAATGTATCGGCCTCTCCAGCGAATACCTTCCTTCTCCCCCTCAGGGGCACAATGGCGTTATCAGTAGTAACTAGCGTTATAGGGATACAAACCGTAGATTTTAAGGGGATACGGGAAATTTCGGCCAAAAATTAATGAGATACGGGATACCAAGACCCGCCTAATAGGGCCTCTATGATATTTGATAAAAATCACCTAGTACTGAGCAAAACGTGTAAAGCGACATTTCTTTGGCACTTTCTTACCAGCAAAAAAAAAAACATTTGACTCAGTAACCTAAGCGGGTAGTGCTGTTAACATTTAGTTATAAAGACGAAACACCTGTTTATATAAGGAGATCAATAATGCACGTACTTTGATTGGTTCTTAACTATGATATACAAGACGACCGATACATAGCTGACGTTATCGTTAAAAAAAAAAAAAAAGAAAAAAACTTTTGATTTTGATGTCATCTTTGGTCTATTACTTAACAGACGCAATGTAACGTGGAATCTATCTATTAATTATACAACGTTTCACTTGATTTGTAAGCGTTGTGTAAAATCCTGTTTGTAGAAAAGCCAATCACATCATAATGTCATTATACTCGAATAGTGTTTCCCTATGATCCATTGAAACGTAACTGTCATAGTATCAGGGTATAAAATCGTGTTTAAGACCCTTAACATTATCACTACCACTCTCAACGTCATGCAGTAGTAAGCTTACGAAGCAACACGAATCGCAATTATTGTCATGCAGTAGAGCTTACTTACTATGAAAAGAATTCGTTACAAGTGTTGATGTCATTATCCGGCACTGAGAGCTTCCTGGTGTTCTTTTTTTATTGCTAGACGAAACTACCACAGCTACGTCTACCTCTACAGGACAACCAAGTAAGTGGTTGTATTAACATTAATTACTTTAACTCAGGCCTTTAAATAACTTGTTTGAGAGGCATTGCAAATATTGTGCTTCACCGTATCATTTACCAAGGTAAATTAAACTTTGAGGATGAATGCTTATGCGTCAAACTCTGTGCGACCAGATTTGTGTACACCACATGACCTATAAAGTTGCCAAGACATATTTGTTTAAGTGGTGGACATACATACACAAACTTATCTTCATTCGCAAGGAAGGGTTACGTTTTTGCAAACGTTGGCCGTGTAGCACTTATATTTCAACAGACTTAACTATTAGAGTGTAATGTAGAGTACTAGTTTTCTACCCATATAGACCATGTGAGCGTTGGCCCTACTAATGGAATTGGGCCCACACAAGGAAAGAGAAAATCCCTGACCAGGGTGCGACACCGTGTTTACATACAAATATCCGCGCACAGGTAACAGAAAAAGAGCTAATAACGAAGTAAGAATACAATAGGATGGACTATTACATGGTTCCCTTGTATACAATTCCTCTACTGTCTATTGTGACCTTAATTAAAGTGATTCAATGAGCTTTCAGCCATCCATCGGACATCAATCGACACCTCAGTAAGTAACTTAAAGTACTGGAGTCCATACAGTGTGGTTTCACTTTCCATTAGGAACCACATTTTCTTGAAGCCGGCTTGTACTGTTAGCCGGTGCAATATTATTCATACATTAGAAAATTTGTAAAGCCAGTTCAGTTTTTTTTGCTTGTTTGTCATCCAGTGAACTTTCATTTGTGCTATTTGAACACTTTAAGATAACGTAACCTAACTCCATGTTCAGGAGATCAAGC
Source organism: Montipora capricornis (assembly GCF_036669925.1). Classification (NCBI taxonomy): domain Eukaryota; kingdom Metazoa; phylum Cnidaria; class Anthozoa; order Scleractinia; family Acroporidae; genus Montipora; species Montipora capricornis. The sequence continues at coordinate 21,552,502 of NC_090895.1, read as the reverse complement.
TTTTCAATTAATAGTTAAGAACTAATAGTTACTGCCGGAGAAGCTATTTGTGGGTCAGGTCTGAATGCTCGTATTGATGTTGTAAATAAAGATTGTTGTTGTTGTGCCAAACAGTGCTTTAAACAAAGAAAAGATTCATAACTGTTGGTCTAGGATTTGAATTTTGAATCAAGGGGGAATCAAATGTTTGCCTCGTCCCATTTTAGCAAACCAAGTTTATGCGGACCTGACGATAATGGAAGACTTTTTGTCAGAATACAGAGATTTGAGTAACCAAGTTTCAAAACAACTGGTGGATTCATTTGTGTCAGAGGTGCATTTTTAAAATCTCTCGTATGTAATCTAATGTAATTGACGGACGATAGAATATCAGTTATTCATTTATTCAAAGTGTACATAATTTCTTTGATAAGAAGTTCCTATGGTTTTTTTATTTTATTTTCGAGGGTTAGGAATTCTTTGTTCAAAAGCGCCCCCAAGTGAAGAGATTGCAATGCTAAATGTTCAATAAACTAAGCCATTGCTAAACAAACACTTTATTAGTCATCTATTTGTTTTGGAAATCTTATAATTTTTGTGTATAATTAGTTATTAACGATTCTGATCACAACTAGGAATAAAACTGAAGTAAGAGGTATTCCTTTATAAGGATTGCCACAATTTCAGAAGGTTAAGATGGAAGAATAGTACAACAATGGTTGTTGAATGAACTGAGCAAAGCAATCATACTGGTCATCTGTTTTCAAGAGTCAACACTCCATTTGTCTTATTTTTAAACAAGTGTTTTGGTTTTACATTTGTTAGATGGATAAAGCATACCAGAATGACGACAATTATGTCAGGACTGAAGTGACAGGATTGAGGTTGGTAGATGGAACCTACTTTAGTTATTTCGACGGCGATTTATTCTTTTCTTTTTTTCCTCTTTGTTTTCAGGACTGGCAGTGTAATTGTATCCTTTACGATTTACTTTAAAAATGCCGTGATCCCTAGTGAGGGAATTTCAAATTTTGAAGCTGCCATTTCTGATGGCACTTTTGGTACTTATCAAGTTGGACATTTGACTCTTCTCTCACCTGGGACTAGCACTCTCACGTCCACCCCACCACGAAGCTCTCAACCAACAGGTATGAAGGAATGACCATCAAACGTTTTCATTTCCTAGTGGAGAGTAGCGTGACCAGGGCCTTGAGTCACTAGCCCCCGCAGAATCTTTGTTTATAGTGAAGATATCTGCATGAATTTTGGAATTGACAACTATGCAAACTCACGTTACGGGAAAGGAAAAGTAAAAATAAACAACATCTGATGGAATCATATTGCCTGCATGGGGAAAGACAAATAAAGTCACACGATGAAGAAGGCAGCCGCCATAAAAATATATGGGTATTATGGAATCTGACAGGGTTGTGTGCGAAGAAATGAAAACCAGCCCGACAAAAGAATGCATGTGGCGTTTGGAAAAACTGCTGAAATGAAAACTTAATGTGGTAATATGATAAAAGGAATTAATATGTGGGTAGTGTCCATCCTTATATACTCTGCAGTATTCATTGACTGGAATAAGAGACAGTTGAAAGAGCTTGATAGAAAGACGAGAAATATCTAACCCGTGACATACAATGTTCATCATCCGCGAGATAGCGTAGCCAGATTATACCTTCCGAGAAAGATAGGTCGGAGAGGTTTGTGCTCGGTTGGAGAATGCGTGGACGAGGCAAGGATGGGTCTGTTTAACTATATTTGAATAAGAGTAGTAATTGGCAGCAAAAGGAAAAGAGTGTACTCAGTTAAAGAGGCAAAAATGTCAACAAAGATTTCCCTATGGGTACGTACGCATACTGGTTGACGTGCCTTTAGCCGAACCTTCAAAACATCTAGACTATCAATTAATCCATATCGTGCGTGTTCTTGCGATCTTTTATTGCACAAACAACATAATCTTGGATAATTCTTCCGCTAATGGTTGTTATAAAGTCCACTCTTTTGCCCTTCCATGAAACACTTTTATGCAACTTTGGGAACTCTTGCTAGTAGTATAATGTTTTTTTTTCCGTCTTTTTGCTTTTTTATGTTATTCCATATTTATCTTCACAGAATTCCAATGCGCGTGCGACAGAACTCTGTTGGTAATTATTGGAGTTCTTGTTTCAATCATCATTGTTCTAATACTGGTCATAGCCTGGCAGCACAGAAAGCTTGGTAAATAGTTTGATGTTTCTGCCAGAATTGTACTCTCCATTCTTTTGTACTTATTGCAAATCTGATCTTCTTTTGTTAGGCCTTTGTAGAAAGAAAAGGTAGGTATTTTGATATATATATATATATATATATTTGCTTTTTTTCTTTTGGCCATTGAACATAAATATAAGATGTCTGCCTCAACGTTATGGGGTAAGTTGCAGTTTCCTGTTAACGTTTAGTACTATATCAGTCACTGTGTTGCATCAAGGGCACAAAAAAAAGTATAAATGTTTAGAGTAAAAAGAAAAAAACATTGACAAATCGAGGAAAGCTGTTTTCTTTGTTAAGGGAAAAAATTAAAGGGGAGCGGCAGACGTATAGTGTCAACTGCCCTATGGCAGAAAAGATACTGACGAACATTTCCCATCATCGGAAATATTTGAATTAATCTTGCTTTAAAACAAAAGCTGTTTTCGAAACGACCTTCGTCTGCGAGAAGTTTGCAACGAATCTTTGCGGGTGCGAGATCGCAATGGTACAATGCTCAAATGGTGACGCACAACCAAAAGGAGCTCATGAGAGACCTTTTGTTCTCGCCCACCCGAAAAAAGGTGATGACGTAACCTGAAAATCACCTATTTTGTCCCCTCCCGTATTCTTTTTGGTTCTCCCATAAATGAACTCGCCTGTCCGAAACGATGTTTCATTTCTTTCGTGGCAATTACTTAAAAAAGGAAAAGAAAGAAGTAGTAATAATAAACGCAGGCTAAATTTGAAGAACTAACATGTTTGCGTACTCTTCGATGTGTCGTTAGGGCATACAAGGTCGCAGAAGATAAAGATAGAAGAATTTACGACGTGAGTTTTAAAAGCAAAAATGCAAAATGATTTAATAGACTGATATTGTTTTTTTCTATTGCTGAAACACCTTTTGCCATTTCCAGCAAGTTAAAGCATGAGTTGATTATTTCACAACGTAGAAAAACCTCGATATTCTAGGTTAATTAATGTACAGTCAACTCTCTCTAAGACGCACACCATCGGGACCGCCTCAGATGTTTTTCTTTGAGAGGTTTCCTGCTCATAGAGAGTTGACCCCAGGAATTTTAAGATAATAATGCTGAACCTGTGTGCACAGTGAATACGCGTCTGTTTAAAGTTTTTTTTCACTTATCTACTTGAACGAAAACCCACAAAATGGAACAAAAACATTTACAAAATTGAGTCTCTTGTCGTATTACAAACAGTAAACAGTACATTCTGCAAAAGGGAACATAACCACCTTGACTTAGGACTGTCTTTCGCGGCACTGTGTTCAAAAATATGTCAGTTTTTCTATTTAAAAAAAATATTGGTAAAAGCAAGTTAAGTTAATAGCTTCTAACAGCCATGGCTTTGGTGGACATGCACTTAAGAAGAAAAGAAATCTGTGATCGTGGATTGTTTCAGGTGCAACAGTTTAAAATACTAAATGCGCTGACCAACGCTGCTTAATTTTGATACGAGGAATTCCTTTAGGTCGTCAACTAGTCTAAAAGCTTCTGTAGGGGATTTGATGGTTGGATCCGGCGGTTCAGTGTCCACAACTTGGCCTTCTTCGTCACTTTCTGCAACCACTACAACTTTGCTGGCAGGTTCCTCGGATTCTTTTTGATAGAGATCGATGGCTTCATCCCTTAGTCGTTGTCGCTAGTTGGGGAGGGTGATATGAACAGGAGGCTCACATGATGGAATCTCTTGGTCAGCAGTTACGTATTCTCCAGCTGTTGTCTCGCCTTCACTAATTCGTCGTACAAGCTCTGCGTATTCTTGATCCTCTTCTTCCTCAGATCTCTCGTTATTCTGTACCACATTGGGAAATCCACATTAACTCGAAGCACTTCTGAACAATTTCTTTTGGTACCTCATCCTAGGCCTGCTTGATCCACCTTATTGCCTGTAAAACATCGACTTCCTTGGCGATATCTGGAGCTGTTAGTCCGCGGTTAACACGTGAAACAACAAATTTCAGGAGGCGTCAACAAGATAAGAGCTGTCAATTAAACGTCTGGTGTTAAAAATAGTCACGTACAAGAACTCGTCTTCCCTAAATCGTAATTTTCGGTCACATTCAGATCCTCACAAGTGTACGTTGACGATTTCAAAGTGTCCGTTGTCCGTCTTATGGAGGTGTCCGTCTTATAGAGAGTTTGGTTATAGTAAAATGACTAAGAAACGGCCGGGACCAGCACCAGGCGTCCGTCTTATAGAGGTGTCCGTTAAGAGAGAGTTGACTGTACTCGTTTCCTATATCTATTTTACCTATTGATTGTAACAGTTGAAGGACATTTTGAAGTGTCATTGTAATTGCTCTAATCGATCATTATCGCCAAGAGTCATTGCAAGCGCTGCTCAAAACATATGTTTCAGAAATTTCCCAATTATTTATTCATCTCCTGCAGGATATGGTACCGTTAGCTCGTCAGGCTGACCAGCTCTAAGATGGCCTTATTTCCCGAATATGGTTAAGCAATCCAGTGCAATCACATTGCCATGGGTCTGAGTCCTTTAATTAACTGCTTACGTTGCTCGCAACTGTGATGATAGAGTCTTTGCTTTTCTTAAATGCAAAGTAAAGGAAAAGTCACTTTATTTAATGCCGGTAGTTCCTTCGGTCACGAAACTGGTATCAATGGAAGCCGACCGTGCTCCCTTTACTCCCCTTTCTCTGTCAGTGCTCCGTTTTAAGGACATTTAAAGCTACAGCCACACGGATCAGAGGAAAGTCGAAACAGACCTTGAAGTCACCGAGGATCGAGCCGGGGACCTCTCGCTCTGAAAGCTGCGCATTAAGCAACTGAGCTACGACTGCCTGCAGTTAGTTTATTTTTGAAGAATAATGAAGCATACTAACGGTTACCAAGGAAACTTAACCCGGGTGCGTCATTTTTTTTTTTTTTGTCAGAACGAAGTTGCGATGGAAGAGCTTAGTCCTACTAACGATCCACCAAGTAGTTCTTATCAGCAGTTAACTATCCCCATTGAACCTGCAGACATGCCCTTACAAGGGACTACCCATTATGACGTAGGACCAAGTGGCCCTAATAACTCGGCTCGAAATGTTGAATATACACCCCTTGATATAAGAAAAGGGTCATGGGAAGTAACAAGAAAAGACGTCAAAGTGGAGAAAATCGTTGGTAAAGGTGCTTTTGGCCAGGTTGCCAAGGGAACGGCAAAGAACCTTCCATTCCATTCTGGCACAACAACTGTGGCTGTTAAAATGCTGAAAGGTAAAATTCTTTTTTCTTAATAGTTTTGGTTTAGGAACCAACGGTCAGTCCTTCGTTGTGTAGAGAACAAACATGTGTAATCCGCGAATGTAGCTACGGCGTACTTTGAGAGAAATTTTCTGTTATTTCTTACACCTTGCGTTTGGCAATAATTTACTTGAATTTGACCTCGAACTCACGAAGAGACAAGAATGAGCTTTGATGACAAGTACACGTAGTACAATTAATGCAAATTTTACCTTTGTCTTTTTTTATGTTTATTTGGTTTAGCAAACGCTCCTGCGTCAGACAAGAGAGACTTGAAATCCGAACTTGAGCTGATGAAGACCCTCAAGCCTCATCCACATGTTATCAAACTATTGGGATGCGTCACTGAAACTGGTAAATGCATCTGGTAAATGGATTATACAATGATGCTCCTGCTATAGCAAAAAAACAAAGCTCTCCTCTGTGAATGCTCACTTGTTCCAAACCAAAACAGTTCCCACCTTAACTTCGTCTCAGCATTACAACAGGATATCGCATAGTAAATACAATCGTAACGTGAACCCCTCTTCGCCTTGCAAAAGTGCGAAATGTTCAATCTAAAGTATTGTTTAAGAAACGAGCAGAAGTGTTATGTCGACTTGCGAGTTTATTGACGGGCTTCAAAAGCACTCCACAGAAAGTGTGTCCCTCTGAAGTCCGACCAAAGGGTCAAATTAAAATGGTGGAGATGGAAAACATTAGCTTCCTAAGAAAAGAAGCTAAGCTTTATTAGTATGCTTTATGTAAAGAATTCAGATGAGGAATGTTTTATCAGTTTGTTAAAGCTCAGGCGCGTGACATTTTTTCGGTGACCTAATAGGCTGTTTTGATCAAAAGTTACTGCGTTTTTGAAATTTACGTTACTAGCTTTCCATATTTCCGTTGTCAACTTATTAAAGACGTTTCTTAAATTACCTGTACGCGGCGTTTAAGAGAGCAGGAGTAGAAACTTTCACAAGGTGGACAAAACCGAGTTAATAAAACGCTGCGGTAAACAATGGCTTGGGAAATTAGTTGCATAGAGTGCGAATACATTATGAAATGTTGCGGTTGACCTAAAAACAGATTTGTCATCTCTTTTCTGAGCAAAGCTAACCCTTGGTATAAAGAAGACACTGAAATGCCCTTAGACAATTGTTTTATTTTTGGATTTCGAATGAAGACTCAAAGAAATAGTTGAATTTTCTTCCGGTTTGTTCAGTGAAACTTGTCAAATCTTCGTGAAATTAAAATACTCGTAAGCAACGTGACATCACGGAATCACATACCTAATCAAACAAAGAGGAGAGGAGATGAGAGAACTGAACGTGGACAAACAAACGGACCGCTAGAGTTAGTGCCTGCTGAATAAAAGTCATAATATTTCTCGTAGACCCCCTGTTGGTGCTGATTGAGTATGTCCCTTATGGTGATCTGTTGGGTTACCTGAGAAAGAGCCGAGGATTGAATGACATTTACTACAAAGACCCTGATATCAAACCCCAAACCAGTCTGACGTCACAACAACTGATGAAATTTGCTTGGCAAATCGCTGATGGGATGAGTTACTTATCTTTAAGAAAGGTAAGCATGAGTGTAATGGCTTTCAGCAGTTAATACAGCAAACAAAATTAGCAGTTTGCATAGCATATAATAAAGTATACCGCCGACCAGTTGGTTCAGCTGGTTTAGCTCCAAGTTACTGTGGGGGAGGTGGTTGCGGGATCAAACCTCTGGCCATACCAACACTCGGGGTCTTTAAATAACCGAGGAGAAAGTGCTACTTTTCTGATGACATCTGAAAATGGTTTAACTATCTAGTATTCTCAGATTAGGATGATAAGCCGTAGGCCCTGTCTCACAATTCTTCAATGTTTACAACCCTATAGGACGTAGAAGAACCCCATGGTTAGTGCGCTCTACTCCGGATCGAGTAGTCCGGGTTCGGGTCCCGGCCGGGGACAATGGGTTGTGTTCTTGGGCAAGAGACTTTGCTCTCACGGTGCCTCTCTCCATTCAGGTGTATAAATGGGGACCGGCGAAGTTAATGCGATGGACTGGCATCCCATCCAGGAAGGAGTGGGGGCGGGGGGAGTAGAAATACTCCTAGTTGTTTCATGCTACAGAAAGCGGAGATAAGCTGGCGCCCGTCTAATGGGCCTTCTAGGCTCGTAGCAGAACTTGCTTTTACCTTACCTGTGTCACAACTCTTCAATGTTTAAAACCCTGCGGGACTTAAAACAACCCACACACTATTCAGAACGAGCAGGACACGGAATTCCCGGTGTTGTGGTTCTGTCCTTTGTGGTATATCATGGTTGGGATGGTAAATGCTTGGACAAACTAGTTACACCAAGATACTCCGAAAATGCAAGGGTAAAGAAAGATATGATATGATATCTATGATATGATATTAGTCTTGTTTATGGAGTCATTAGTATAAGCCTTATTAATAGCAACATAAGCATCTGTTATCAACAATTGGCATTGCCATATTATGCTGCCATTGCATGTTGGCAATGCCATTGTTAATTCTATTATCGTTGCTGCTGCCGTCACACCTGCATGTGCCTGTTATAGGCCATTATCACTGGATCCGGGATCGCCACTGCCACTTCTCCAGTGACACTGATACTTGCCATTGCTTGTGTCATTGCAAATGTCATTAACGTTGTTCAATGAAACAGCTATGCCCGCAACCACTGAATGTCTTTTTTACTGTCAAATTTATTGCAACTAACCAAAAATGTGAAAAATACTTCACTTCAGATCATACACCGAGATCTTGCTGCTCGTAATGTGCTGGTTGGAGAAACAGAAACATGCAAAGTAACAGACTTTGGAATGGCTAGAGATGTGCAACAGGAAAACATTTATGAAAGAAAGACAAGGGTAACAAAATGTTTTAAACTAGAACATAAAAAAAGTATAGGAAGCTCGAGCTTACAACTTGATAAGTGTTCACCTTCAAAGGGTACAAAAGCGTCAGATGACGTGTTTTTTGCTCCAAGTCGTAACCATAAAACGATTAAGTATAATCCATTCTGTTTGTTATCTTCAACTGCCAGGGTCGGTTGCCAGTTAAGTGGACAGCATATGAATCGCTGCTGTATGGAAAATACACCACAAAGAGTGACGTGTAAGTAGACTTACTCGTTTTCGCTTCAAGGTTGAGAGGCGATGTTTCGTCTAAAATCGAGTTGACCTATCATTCGACCATGCATGACCTTAAATTTGAATCTGCAAAATGATAGTCTGTGGTGATTTCATTCTTTAACAGATGGAGTTATGGAGTTCTTCTTTATGAAATCTGTACCGTAGGTAAGAATCTATGCATGCAATAGTTTGCTGCTTTACCCTCTTCGAGATCACATCTTCAAGTATTGTAAAATTCTGATTTTGGATTTGACTTTGCATCTTGGAAATAGCTTACTTGATATGTCCAGTACTGTACCTAATTAGAGGCACGCGGATTTCAATAAGCGTCACGAAGTGTCCCCTTGCTCTTTTACCATGACTTTGGGGAGTCAGGGTGGTTTAGTGGTCATCAACTGTGTCTCCCACCTCTGTGACCCGGGTTCAACTCTGGCCTTGGTTCGTATGTGGGCTGAGTTTCAGTCGATCTCAGTCTGACTCCGAGGGTTTTTCCCCGGGTACTCCGGTTTTCCTCCCTCCTCAAAATCGACTCTCGGCCTATTCCATCAGGCTGTGGTGCTGTGCTCCGAGGTCATACATGGGTCGTGTTCAGGGGCCGAGCGCCTAGCCGGCAGCACAGGTCCTTCGGTCCGACCTCGTTGAGCTGCGCCCTTCGAAATTCAGTCTCCGATTGCGAGAAAGGGTGATTAGCAGATCACATATTATTATAACATCAATCGTGTCTCGGAATACAAACAGTTAACGTCACGAAGTGTCACCCAAATGCTGCTCCTCAGGTAACGATTAACTGTTGCATTTACCCGGAACTAAAATGACTCTAACCTTTACCCTTACCCCATTGTTAGAAATAGGTAGCAAAGGCAGGGACACTTCGTGTTGGGTGTCAAAATTGAGTGTCAAGTGCCCTCTTGAGAATGGGTATTCAGATTTGCTTGGTAGATTCACTGTGAGAATCGACTTAGACAAAGAAGGATTAGCCTTAAGCCAGCTGATTAAAAAATAGATTAATTAACTAGAATATTTCCCATACACAGACTGAGTAGGGAATTTGGATTCAATGGTATCCTAATCTAAGTCATAAATGCGTTTTGTCGTCATGGTTAGCAGTGGATGGGAAGTTAACAGGGATGGTGGGTGCGAGTGAACATTTCCTTCTTTATTTTTCTTTCTAGGTGGTTCTCCTTATCCACGGATGGATGGCAAGAAAATTGCAAATTTGCTTCAGCAAGGTTACAGAATGCCAAAACCACAACACGTTGACAATGACTTGTAAGAAAAATGCCTTTCTGTTTGTTTTTACACTCTGCTTTGTTTATCTTTTACTTTTACGTCATTTATTTCAACGGCAATGTCGCACAAAAAAGTTTAATGTGGAAAAATAATCGTTCGCCAACTGCGAAATAACTTTTAGCACACTTCTTTCATTTGAAAAAGCTGCAAGACCTTACCCCAGAACCGTAACTATAGAGTAATACATGAAGTTCTTAATAGGCTTAAGTAGACACCAAGTGTCACATTATGATATGTATGCAAAGTAACATTTTCTTCATTATGCGTTTTTATTGGACGTGTATCGAGAGTCACTTCATTCTATGGTCGCGTTGACCAAGTACTTTGACTGTGTCCACAAGACTTTGCTTGAAATATAACTATGCACTATTGTAATGACAAAGTAATAGAGTCATGCTTTTGCGCCTTTGTTGTCGTGTAAACTTAAAGTTGATGTTATAATAATAGGGTCACTTTGCGACGCCAACACCAGGCAAAGTCAAGGTCATTATTTTGCCTCAAACGACAAGGATGACCGAAAATAATATTGTAAAATTACGTATTCCAATCTCACACTTGGATACCCTTGACATTTGCATTCAAAGCCTTCAGTTAGCTTGATAAATAAAATTTGATTCAATACGCCTTATTTTAGGACAAGTAAGGTAACAGTGTAATGAATTTATTCCCAAGGTATCAAATCATGTTGAATTGCTGGCAAGATGAACCTGAAGCAAGACCGTCTTTTGCTGATTTAACAAAACAGCTAAAAGGAATGGAAACCCAGCACAAGGTCAGATTCTTTATAAAATTTTAATGCAAGCCAATAGCCAACTTCTATATGTCCTGTGAATTGATTCAAAGGCTTTATGGGCATTTATCAATATTTATTTTGTATTAAACTTCTCTTTAAGAATTATGAGACAAAGAAAATATCGCTGTGACTTTTTTTACGTAATAGCCTCAGAGGCATGACCCAGTATCAACTGAAGGCACTAAAAGTGGTCCTTTAATTTGAACGTGTAGACCTAACAGGAGCGTAGAGCGTGGATGATACTTTAGTGCTCGTTTTTGTTGTGTATTTCAAGTGATTAAATAGGTAAGTGGCAAAAGCACTTTGGTCATGCATCACAAAATGGTGAAAACAAACCGGACGAGTCATAACGAAGCATTTTCACTCACTGGATCGACAGCTATGTTGCTTTGCTTAATTAAACAAAAAGGGTAAACCGAATCGAAAAAGATGGTGTTTTTATGGTCACTTGGGACCACAAAATGGCTGCAGTTTCTCTGTCTAACGGAATAGCAGTATGGTCACCTTGACGTCATATAAGTGGTTCGAGCAGGTGGCAGAAAGGTGTGAGAGATGTATGGGACGTATAACTGCTTGTTTTGAACAAAGAGGGAGGGTGGAGGGGGGGGGGAGGAGTTCTTTTGTTGTGTAATTTTGCAAACTAAATCGAAAGAAAAGCATCTTTCAATGTGTGTGTGTGTTTTTTTTTTGCAGAGGCTGCTAAACATGCATATTTACGACAATGAACTGTACGCAAATTTGGAGGACTTGAACGCATAAAATAAAAAGCAACCTTAACTCTTCTGTTTTTCAAAAGAAACCTGAATAATTTCGTCCTCACACTTGACTTTGATGATAAATTTCCCTTTCAAATAATCCAAAGTGAGTCAGCACCTAAATTTTGTTTTCATTGATTTATTTAAATTGATTAATCTCTTTAAGAGGCAGGTTTTTAGAGCTCCTCGGATATTTGCAATACATGTATTATGTGAAAACAGGAATTAGGCATCATGGATAGGACCCTTGCTTCGAAGTAGCGCAGATGTGGGGAAAATGGCTGTTAATTTTTGTTAACTTGTCGCAATTTTAGGACCCATAAATGTGAAATTTCGAGGAGAAATTGTAATTTTTAGCGAAGACAAATGGATTTATTTTAACCATTAAGAACATTTTGGTCAGCTGCACTTAAGAACGAAAGAAAAAACGTTGTAAAATTTTGGTAGGTAATCGAAGTGATATGAAACATTTAGTCGTATGTAGGAAGCTTTTTCTTGATTACAGGGCGTAAGGTCCCTCAAACGCCGAATGGACTTATCACAAAGGATTACTATTGTAAATATACAAGACTCTTTCACGGACCTTAGCTAAGGCTAATCTGAAACGGAACTCACTCTTTTAACAATTACAAGAAGTCTTAGGCAGTACAATTGTAGAGAAAAGGTTTTAATTTTTAGGAGACGTGTGAACGTCAATAAACGCAGGTATTTAACAAATGGATTCCATACTGCCGTGTGTCTGTTCAGTAATAGATCACAGATGACGTCAATTAATGTGGTAAGAACAAAAAAAAGTTTTCAATTTCTGAACAGACGCACGGCAACATAAAATCGTTGGGTTTTACATAATAAATGATTAAACCGTACGAAAAAGCATATTTTATTGCAAAATCCTTCAAACATATTTAACACCCGCTATTTGGCTAACTCTAGGCCTAAAGTTGGTTTGAGGCCAAGGGTTAGGGTTTTGGGTTATCTTCAAAAAGGTACAACGATGACCTGCAACGAGTGATCTGTTCAAAGTGACATTTCACGATAAAACGCAATTAAAAAGGATATTAATTTCGGTAAGAGAAAAAGTGGTAGGTTTAGCAACTCTCTCGCTCTTTTAGGTAAGGCCTCACACTCTCCAGAAAAAAAGTGACCTTTCCCCCACCCCTTCCCACTGGAACGAGTTTCTCCCCCCCCCCCTTCCCCATTCCTGGTAGGTTTTACACCTTTTTCAAGCGGAATGACTTGGAATATCCCCGTCGTCGTCGTCTTTGCTTAAGGTCCCTATTAGGGAGTTTTAGGAAAGGCAACGTCAACAGCAGCTACAACGTCACTTCAAAATAGGGAGCTTAAAGCCTGGTTTACACTGTGACATAAGCATAATCAGAAACCCGTAAGGGTTGAAACGTGTAACCGGTAGGGACAATCCCTTTTCTTATACTTATGCTTATGTCACATTTAGAACTGCTTAAACCGGGTGCAACATAAACATAAGCATGAGACCAAGGTGTCAGCTGCTTTTTAATGCCCACGGTTATTCAAGTTGATACTCCCTAAGAGGACGTCTGAATGTACTGTCTTCCAGCGACTTTTTTTCTGTAGCTAAGTGCGCTTGCCTATGTCACTTCTCTTATGCTTATGCAACATGTGTGAACGGCGTTATGCTTATGCTTATGTCGCAGCGTAAACCAGGTTTAAGCAACGACAACAGCGACGGCAACAAGAAGGTCACAAATTTGCATATTTAGAGGCAATAACAATACCTTTGCACGCCCTGTAAGCGCGTTTTTCACTTTTGTCCATTTCCTTGGCCGTCGTCAGCAAAACAATAGAGAGCTTTAGATTTTAGTACGAGAACGACTACGAGTACGAGGTTTTCTCATAAGGCAACAGTGAGCGCGCGCAAACCAGCGTCATTTTGGCGAGGAAAAACGTGATACCGTCGTCATTTTAGTACGAGGTTTTGCAAAAATGTCGTCGAATCAAAACAAGTCAACAACACGGTAGCAGTTTTGGCTTTTGTTGATGAGCAAAAAGGCTCAGTTATCAGCAATAAGAATAACTGAGCAACCTATACTGCTAAGAAAGGGTAAGATTAAGCGTACGGGTTATAAATTTCCTTCGTATTTTAGCAAAAAACGGGCAGTCAAAACTCGTACTCGTTCTCGTCCTCGTCGTAGAATCTAAAGGTCCCTAATAGGGAGCTTAAAGGGAGAGTTTCACGTCTCTGCGCATGGGCAAACTGTCACGTCAGCCCATTTAATTCCATTGTTATTGAAACAATCAAAAGCACTGATGCAGGAAAAGGAAACAATCCCATAGTAATGGATTACTCATTTGAATTACTTTTGTAATCATTTCCTTTGTGTTATGAACCTACTGCATGCGAATAGATTACTCGTGCGTTATGACAACTCGTGCGTAGAATAAATTTTCGACCCGTACAATAAATTCGAGATCAAAACTAAATTCGATATTTTCTGTGTAACCCCGAAGTGTCTTCCACCAAATTTGGGCTTTAGTCATTCAGTGTATTTGCTTTAATACTCTCTGTGTTTAATCAAGTTAACATCATCTGGTTCAGTAAGAAACCGTAAAATTTACAATTGCTACCGATAAAGCTTAGACATGCGCAAAACCGTGAAACTGTCCTTTATAGATTTTACGACGTCGACGGCAACAATTGCAACAACGGCGCAAAACAATATCGTTGGTTAAAAGAGCATAAATAATCGTGCTGCACGTGCAGCACGGATTTTAGCACGGATTCGTGCGGTATTCTGCATAAGGACGAAGTGAAATTACGAAATTTGAAGTTTTGACGACAACGTGGGCAAGCAACAGAAAATCTTTCATTTTCTATTTCGACTTTGTAACTGCAATATTTTGAGGTGACGTTTTCGTTGAAGTCGCCGTCGTAGAAAGGTCTAATATAATACAACGTACAATAGCCAAATTTGAGGTGTTATCAAGAACGTCAGAACTTGAGGATAAATTTTAATCTTCTCCCCTAAATTAAGTGCTGTTTAGACGAGTGTCACTTTAGACGAACTACCACGCGCTTGTCATATTAAAAAAGTTGAAATAGTCACTAGTAAATACAATAACGCGAATTTATATTTTAAGATGACTTTCTCGTTGCCGTCGTCATTGTCATTGCTTAAGCTCCCGAATATAACTTAGCACTATCGCAAGTATTCCGCGATTTTTCCATTTTCTTCATCACGAATAGTAGGGGCGAACTATTACAAAATTGGATTTTAGGAACGGTTGTAAAGCGAACAAAAAACGATTTCCATTTGTATGCGCACGTTGTTTTCAAAACCTGAAATTGGTGACTTCACGTTTTTCTTTTGTGGACTATGGCAAAAAATGCACTGAAATGCGTTTTGCACGTTTTCCTTCCTCAATCAATGATATTCTTGCTTTGGGCCGTTGGCGTTGCCGTAGCCGTCGTCGTTGCTAAAACTCCCCATTGCATGTCAGGGCGTAAGTGGCTTACAGATAAGTGTCGTTCTTATGGCCGTCGTCGTCGTCCTTTCGTCCCGCTCTCTGTTACATGGACCGATAAAAGAGAACAATAATATATAGATTTAGCCAAGCCTAAAAGCGGAGCTCCCGGCTTGCTTATTCTCACTGGCTGTAGGATTAGTGAAATTATAAGGTTTTGGAACTGTCCGCCCTTTGGTTTTCCCGGATATTGCTTAGTTATGTCATTTTCTTCGTTGCCTAACTAGTGAATTCCACGTTTAATTTCACCTGAAAAACCGACTGATCGCATGAATCATGAAGGGATGAGTGTGATATCGGTGAAATATACTGTCGAATCGCAAGAGTTTCAAAAGAAAACAAGCATATCCTCAGCAAGCGAACAGAAAAGGAAAGAAGCCATTTCAGAGACGACTGTTAAAAGCCAGCGAATAGGAATCACGCTAAAATTAGAAATCACAGACGTGCTATAGCTTGTGATGTGACAGATCGTCTTAGTCAGTTCAAGGTCAAACAAGGAGTTCTATTGATGTATTTTATTTATTCCACTTTATCTCTGAAAACGAAATCATTTACATTTTGATGTATTTCATTGAAACACGCCAGCTTGGCTTAGAACCAGAATCGGCTAGAAAGGACAAACTTCAAACAAGATCTCCAACAAATTACCTGTACGTACTCTAAACAAACTTTTGAAAACACAAGCTGGTGATGTTCTCCTTACACTTTTACGAGAACTCATTGCGATTACATGTTAGAACATAAGTGCAAAATTTTCTTGTCACTGTCGAGGCACATCGAAAAACGGTTTAGGCAAGCGGAGTAAAAATAACTACTTGTTCGCTCGCATTTTAAAGCCAAACAAAACAGCAACAGATCGATTATTTCTGTCCAAAAAGAGTACAGATGATTGTTATTTAATTCCAGTTAACAATAAAAATTTGAGTTTCATTCCTGAACAAAGGAAAAAACGACTAAACTACTTTTTAGAACTATGCATCCACTTGAAATAACTCATCCGTAGAAGTAACAAACAGTTTAGTGTCCAAGAAAAGAATGTGTGAAGTAACTTCTTCGACCAACCTAAGCTATTACTGGTGTACCGTTTTGTCGTTCTCGTTCTCTTTTCTCTTCTTTCGTTTCTGTTCTTTTGTCGTGGCCGTCCAAGCATCTTGCAACCTTAGTAGATTCAAAATTAAAAATTAACACATACCAAAGACTGCAATCAAAGCAAAAAGCCCTAAACAAATTAAAAATAAATACTCAGCCTTAAGTTTATATCCCTCCAATGCTTGACTTGAATAACTATGTAGCCACCAGCGTGTCCTGACCACAGCTATATTATGTTAACCTGGATTGAAACCAGCAAAAAATGCAAGAAAAATGTATTTTCCAAACCGTACCTGACAACACGAAAAGCAACGACTGTCAATATCTTTTGTTGACGTAGCATGGCTGTGTAGTCGCGTCGAGCCACAGAAAGAGCGCCTCGTTCAGGTGTGAGTGTGAGTCATAAATACTTTTGTCCTTTGGCCATTTTAATTTCAGCAGGAAAAGAAAACAAACAGCGGTTACAAACATTTTCATTTTATACTTCACTTTTCGTATGTTGCAACATACATCATCAGAAGTGACGGTTAAAACTGTTACACAAAATTTTAAAAAACTAGAGCGAGGCACTGGTGACTAGTTAAAAATAGGGATAACAAAATCGTAACTTCCGGTAGCTGATATCTGGAAGAAATTAATAAGAAAAGCTTCTCACTACCAATGTTTTCATTAAGAGAGCGTTTTCAGTCACTGAATAGCGTTTCTTTAATTTTACACTGCAAGTCGGACTTTCCAGTTGCGAGGATTTCAAAATGGTCCCATTTGATGTTAAGACCGGTAGAAATAGTAATGGTCTGCAACAGCAGAGGCGTGGCCGACTTGTTAAGAGCTTTTTGAAATACTCGGACTTCCTTGTCATGCAATCTTCTTTTGTTTTGCCGATGTAGAAGGAATCACAGTCCCAACAACTGGCTTTGTATACTATTTTAGATCCAAATTTTCTCGCATCGATGGGTTACCAGTATTTTCTTAACTATGGTGCTCAGCGAGCGCGTACGCGGAGCTCCGCTATTATGCTTGTTGAATAAACGTCGTAGTTCTCGTAGACCCCCTTTTAGTGTTCATCGAGTATGTTCACTATGGTCATCTAATGGGTTATCTGAGAAAGAAGGATTACGTTTTTGCAAACGTTGGCCGTGTAGCACTTATATTTCAACAGACTTAACTGACTAGAGTGTAATGTGAAGTGATAAATTTCTACCACATATGAACCATGTGAGCGTTGGCCCTACTGATGGAAATGGGCCCACACAAGGACAGAGACAAAACTCTAACCAGGATGGGAAACATTTTCCCACTGGGATATCTGAGAAAAAGCCGCAGATTGATTGACGCTTACTACAAAGACTCGGATGTCAAACCTTAAACCAGTGTGACGTCACGGCAGCTAACTGAATTTGCTTGGCAAATCGCTGATGGGATGAGCTACTTATTTTTAAGGACGGAGCCTACTATTGTTATTGCGCATACCTTCTGCGCATCTCGAGATACTCGGGTTTCCTATCATTGATGCTACCAATACTTCAATATTTTTGCGTGGTTTAAAACCTATCCGGAGGAAAGTGGATCTTCGTAAGTACTCTTGGTATCCAAGAAAGAAAATTGGGGGCAATCCAGCATTTCTGCGAGATAATTAAGCTTCAATTTGAGAT
>NC_090895.1:21499568-21534704 GCF_036669925.1 Montipora capricornis | reverse complement strand
TCAGCTCCTTCACTTCTGCAAAGTGTAAGCTTTTATTTTTTCCCAAGGATGCTACTTAACTTAAGAAAGAAGTGCTGTAAATATGTTTATTTCGACACCATCATAGCCGAATCATGATTCCGCAATACCCTGGCCAATGAAAAATATTGCATCTTCCATGCAATTTGACCTAGATTACTGCATTTTGCAAGAGCTTTGAAAGACGGAAATATAACAGTGACTTTAAGAAGGAAGAGAATAATCATTCTTGATGATTTTCTACATTTCGCATATTGTAAATCGGTGGCCTTGGTGTTGAAAAGACCACTTATTGCCGCAGCATTTTGCGCGTTTTGTACTGTACGAACCTTCCAGCCAGTAAATAACATATATCAACGAGTCAAGAAGACAATAACGTATTGTGACAATATGGGAGGTTTTCAAGGGAAATCTCCTTTACAAGTTCCTAGATACCTGAAAAACTGCTGCTTTCATCGTTTTTTCTTTTAACTAATATCATGTAAAGTGGCGATCAACTATATGGAACAGCCACTGGAAGTTCAGTAGGATCTCATCGTGGCTTTCTTTTGGTAAAAATTATAATCTTTCCACTTAACGAGTGACTACAAAAAGAGTGGACAGACTGACTAGCCATCATTACTGATTTAGGCCAGCTTAGGTAAGACGCAAGGCTGGCAAGGCATTGCTCTTGAAATGCAGGTCTTCCTCTGGTTCCTGCAATATCGTGTAATGTAGATACGGTTTGAGCCACTGTGAAAACGTCACCTATGATGGAAGGGCTAATTGAACATCGGCATCGGTGGCTTAATACTCAATTAAGCCTTTTTAGTACAGGCCACTTTAATCTTTAATCTTTAATCGCAGTTCGTAACCATACATAACTAATGGACTAATACTAACATATACAATCGAACAAAAATACAAAAATGGTTAACGGGACGGTAGTAGGGGGAAACCAAATTCCCATGCTAAGACATACCCTCCACCATGCTAAGACACACCCTACTTGAAAAATAAAATATCTGAAGACCGTTTTTTCCAATTTAAAAAATGAGAGATCATTCTTACCTCTTAACAGCTATGTTCATTTTTTTTCGAACTCTCAGTCTAACGGACAGTTTTCGGGCCGTTTTACGGCTAACAGATAACGCCATTAAGAGGTTACAAAACTGGTCAAATTTTACTCCATAGAAAAGTTCTTCTATTTGACCAGGGTTTATTTGATAATCAAGGGGGACTGGGTTGGGCAGGTGTCAATGGCCATTATGTTTACCCCCCTCCCAGGTTTTTTGGCAAGTCCCATGAACTGGCAAGTCATGTGCTTGCCATTCGTCTCTATTGTTCGGAGTGAGAAGCTAGTTTTGACTTGCTGCGAGGTAAATTTTCATACGTTGTTATTCTTACCGCTATTTCATCGTCATTTTATTCCCCTAGTATTTTTTGCTTCTCGCTTCGAGCCTTTCGTTTCTTATTTCATATTAATTCCGGTTTCTATGCGAATCGATTGTTGTAGTTAATTTCTGTGTTGATTTCGGATCTCGGCTAACACACTTTCTTCTTCGATTGTCCTGGTCTTTAGTCCATTTCCATGGCTTTTTCTCTCCCTTCGGTTCTTGTATTTGGTCACTGATTTATTCGAAGGCCTCGGGATGACCTTCGTTCGCACATTTCGATTCAAGGGGGGGGGGGGGGGTGGAGACACGTTTGGTCTCTCAGATTACGCCATTGTTCATTTACACGGCGATGGCGGCCTTACTGTATCTATCTCGTAATTGATTTCGACCGGACCCGCCTTTCCTCCTGCCCTGTTTGACCAGCTGGTCAAGCAGGTAGCGCCTGAAGTCACCAGACAGCTCCAGCCAGCATCTTCATCGCCTGCCGTTCAGGAGCCCCAAGGGCCATCTCCTGCTCCTGCTGCTTTTCCTAGACTGGCCGGGACGTCAGCAGTTCAAGAGCTGACCACAGAGGTCCCTGTGGTCAGTTCCTCAGCTGTTGATTAAAGTGTGCAGTCAGTTCCTGTTGGCAATCCCTCAGCTGTAGACCAGGTTTCACAAGTGGTACAATCAGTTCACTCTTCATGGGCAGGTGAGGGTCCATCAGCAGGGGCATTCCAACCTAAGGACATACTTACGTCCGCCAATTTGCAAGTAGATGCACGGGTGCCATTGAAACTTAAAACAAAAATCTGGAACAAGAATTTATCGACTTTGGTTTGCTCTTGGCCAACCAATTTGTGGAGAGCAAATTTTAGCAAACCAATAATGCTTATGATGGCTCTTCACCCTCTTTGGCTCTGGTGCCCGTTACTGAACCAAAGAAAATTGTGTCTATAGATAGTTGGGTCCAAGCTTTTCATATTTTTTGGGTGTTTTACAAGCCGCTTTCCAAGTGACGGTCCGGGCCGGAAGTATTTCTCCACCATCCAGGACTTTGCTGCCGGGGATCACAACTAACTCTTTTATGATGAAAATATGCGGTTTTTAAGACAGACCCCTGCTACCTTCCTTCCATGAGGTACCATTCATTGCGAGCTTTGCCTCCGCTCACAGAGCCCGGTCAGTGCAAAGAGGGCGCAAACCCCTGCAGGCAATGGAAAGCTCATGTCCATTCTTCGTCTACCCAACGGTTTTTGGTTTACTTGCCATAGTGGTGGTGACTGTATGAGCTGTTTCTTTAGGTATGATTGTTTTAAATGTGAGGGCTCCCATCGTGCTTTCAACTGTACTTTTCGTGCCAAAACAGGTGGGGTTCAATCACAAAACAGAGTTGCAACAAAACCTCTATCCCATTCAACCACCCCAAGCCCAGCTCAACAGTTACTAGCTCTCGTAAACATTGGGCGTATGCTTCATTTTCTTTCTTGGTATGACGATTCAAGTGTGCAGTTGTGAGAAGCTGGTGGTACATCTGGTTTTCCTTTGCATTTTAATGGACCAAGTCCCGCTCAGGGCAAAAACCAATTTTTCGGATGGGTGTGTCGAAAGGTAAAAATGCACGATATGTGTTAGTCTCTGTAACATAGTCTATACCTTTCATTGCCTCGAAATCTCTCTCTTGTGACGTGAAAAATGCATTTCGGTTAATCCCTATTCTACCTGAAGATTACGACCTTGAATGTATTTCCCAGAACAAGTTGCATATGCCTTATATTTTGCAATTGCTAAATGATTTCTTGATTACTTCTTGTTGAAATGTATCATGTCAACATCAGTTTGACATATAATTTCATGTGGTTTTCAGGGTATACCATAGCACCAGAGAAAACTGTTGAGCCATCGACAACACTTGCTTTGGCAGGTATTGAGCTGGATACAGTTCACATGGAGGCCCGTTTACCGCCAAAAAAAAAAAAAAAAAAAAAAGATTGATAAGTGTCGGGATCTTCTCTCAGCATTTCTTTGTAGGCGTAAAGTAACTTTTCAGGAAATTTAGTCGTTGACGGATTTGCTCAATTTTGCCTGTACGGTTGTTGTCCCAAGTCGGGCTTTCTTGCGCAGGTTCATTTATTTGACTATTGGAGTACGGAACCTCAATTTTTGATTTTCTAAGGAAGTGAAAGATCTATTAGTTTAGCAATCGTTTCTCTCAGATTTTACTGGGCGCTAACTTTTTCTGGCTGATCAATGGAAAAAAGTCTCATCAGCTAGAACTGTATACTGGCGCCTCTGGTGCCTTTGTTTATGGTGCTTTCTTTAGTAGACATTGGTGTTGTGGTCAATGGCCAGATAGTTGACGTCATTTAAACATTTACTTTTATCCAATTGTTTTGAGTCTGCATTTATGGGGCCATGACTTGCAGAATCAAAGGATACTTTTTCTTTGGTTCATGTTATCAAAAAGCAGTCGTGCTGGGATAAGAACTTGATGTTTTCAGTACGTTAGCTGGTGCTTGTGTGCTTGGAAAAGAATATTTGTTTTAAAGCAAAGCATATCCCAGGTATGCACAATATTCTTGATAATACCCTTTCTTGGTTGAAATTGCAGACCTTCAAACAACTAGCTCCAGCCTGCATGAATCCTCGTCCCACATAGATTCCTCATCATGTCCAACCTCGCAGTTGGCATCAGTGACCTCCTATCTGCTGCGCGCTAGCCTCCAACCATATTCTGTATAATACCATACATCTCAGAGCGCATCGCCCTCCAAATCTATCAAGCGTTGATCTTACCCCACGTTGACTATTGTAAGCTCCGTTTGGGTCGACTGCAACTTAACCCTAAGTTATAAACTTCAAAAGCTTCAAAATAAGGCTGCGAGGGCGATTACCAGGTCCAATTACGACACAAGCGCCACTTTCCTTTTAAATCTGTTACATTGGGATGATCTAATTACACGCCGACAAAATCTTAAAGCTATAAGATTAATGTTTAAAAAAATCAATGGACTCACCCCAGCTTCCCTCAGAATCTATTTAGTACCAGCAGTACGCAATGCAACTTAAGAAACTTAGAGGCTAAACTTGGGTTGCCTTTGCCGCGCATAAATTATGGCAAGCGTGCTTTTTGTTATAGCGGAGCACTGTTATGGAATAGTTTGCCCATCAGTTTGCGAAAATCAGACTCCATAGGATATTTTAAAAGGGAAATATACCAACTATATAGTAGGTGGCGGTCGGGCTCCCACACGGCAATCTTGTAAAACAGTGTAGTTTTAATGAAACTTTTTATTTTAAATACATTACGCACAATCACTGGTTACGACCACAACTATAACTAATTACAACACAGTACTAATAGCATAGCATCCTGACAAAAAAAGATAAAAAAACAGAGCAAAATATATTACAAAATACATTACAAAGAGTTATAATTAATGGCTACGCAGATCGACTGCAACATTACAGGTTGAAAAAAGAAGAAAAAACAGACCATTTCGTTTTCAATTCTTTTACACAACCAGAGGTAAAAAGATATGTATTTTTTATTTTGATTTTTTGCGAAACAGGGGAAACAAATTCATTTAAAATATATAACTTGCTATTGAGGGCGTTTACATATAGGAAATACTTTCCAATAAAAGGTGGTTGAGGGCTAAACAGTGCATGCCTAATCTTTATGTATCATGCCAAACACAATTTTATTTTTAAAAGGTCTTGAATTAACAACGCCTGAGAACCAATCAATAAAATCCTTCCAAAACGAAGTCGCTTGTGCACATTCAGTGGAAAGATGTATAATTGTGTCATTCTTCCTTCTTCATTTTGAATTAGTAAGCTCTTTGTAAACAGAATGTTGTGAATAATTTTAAACTGAAACATCGATAGTGTCACTTCCTTCGTTACTTTGAAGGGCAGAAGATATAACTTACCCAAGTCATCTTTTTGGTAACCTAGAGTTAACAGTCATTTTTCACATGTTGGTGGAGGGGAATGTTGAAGAGATAGCAGTCTAGTATACAGTTTTTTACAAGTCATTTCTTCTATTCTGACTTGTGTTGTGGAACTTTGGTCGGATGTGCAATGAAGAAGCTTTTTCCAACTTTGCGGAATAGAGTTAATTAGACCGAAACATTGTAAAAAAAATTGCAACTTACATTAAACTTATTGAAAAATAATTAAAGGTCAAGAAGCAATTTCGCTGGGTATCGAATATATCGTTAATCTTCAGTATACCTGATTGATACCACTGCAAGAAGTATATCAATTTCCCCTCAAAAGTAATAAACTTGTTATTCCAGAAAAAAATTGTTCGAGGACCTCATGTCTGTTCTTGGATTAGAAGCTATTAAATCTTGCCAAAGAGTAATTATTTCGTGATAAAATTCCGGGAGTTGACTTTTAAATGAAGACGATCTATGTCACAGTTGCATGCGAAAAGCTTCAGCCCTCCGACATTTGCGAGAAGAGACTTTGGGATGACTTGCCAAGGAGCACCAGAATCTAAATAAAATCGCTTTACCCGATTTAACTTCAAAGTCTTATTAAACAAACAAAAGCCTTTCATCTCTAAGCCTCCTTCTTTTTTAGTTTTAATGAGTGTCGATTATTTTAACTTAGGGGGTTTTTAGTTCCATATAAAATCTAAGGCTATTCTGCTTACTTCATCAACAAAATGTTTAAGCGTTTCTATTGTACAACAGATGAATATGATTTTTGAAAGAGCGAGACATTTCATTAAGTTCAGTTTAACTTAAGAGTTGATTTAAGTTGGTAGCACCTTTTCTAACCGGAGAGAAATGGCTTTTGTCGCGATCTTATAATCTACATTTAGCAGGGATGTAGGTGTCCAGTTCTTTAAATACTGAATGTCCTTATCTTTCTTTGGGATCAATAAGATAATCCGATGTCTTTGGGAAATTGATAGATGCCCTGTTTTGAGAGCATAATTAAAACTATTAACAGCGTAGTCACCCGAATGATATCCCAGAAAGCGCAATAAAATTCTTTTGTTAGCCCATCAGAGCCAGAGGATTTGTTGTTTTGCATATTTTTCAGAACCTTCGTGCATTCTGTTAATGACAACTCTCCCTCGTATGTGATAGCCATCTCCTCAGTTAATCGAGAATCTATGTCAAAAAGGGCAGTAAATTCACTGCAGTTAGGATCTACGTTCCTAGATTCATAAGGTTGTTTGAAAAAGATTCCCCATTTATTAAAAATTTCTTTTGGATTATTAATACGGGTGCCGTCTTTTTTAATTATAGATCATCATTCGATGATGGGACGCACGAAGCTCTAACTGTAAGTTCTTCAAAGGAATGCTAGTATGGTGTACTAGGATTCCTAACATACTTTTAATTGAGAAACGCAAGTTTTGACACTCTGGAGGTGTTGTAATCCCTTGCAATATCATGAAGCGGTCATTTTATTGGAAACGACCCAGAGAACTCCAGAGAATATGATCCTCAGTGAACTGTGCATTCGCTTTTGATAGCCCTGAGTGAGACGTCAAATCTGTAAACAATTATTACAGGGTTGTTTGGAAAGGAAAGGAAAGGAACTTTATTTAAGTGTCTAGTGGATTTAGCGCTGGAGCACTAATTGGGGACACTGTAAAGTAAAATTAAAAATGAAAGCAAATCAAGTCAAATGATGGTTTTTGAGGAGAGGGGAAACTGGAGTACCTGGAGAAAACCTCTCGGTGCAGAGTGGAGAAGCAACAAACTCAACACTCATATGACGCTGAGTCGAGGAGTCGAACCCGGGCCACATTGGTGGGAGCCGAGTGCTCTCACCACTGCGCCATCCCTGCATGGCGGATCAAATTTGGAGGAGAGTCATCTAGACAAGTGAAAACGCTAACGAAGGAAGATCATACCAAAGGAAAAGTGGAAGAAAAGGAAACCAGCAAGAGCGACAAGAAATGTTGCAAGAGACATTTCAGCGGAAATTACTCGAAGAAACACTGATACAACATTGTTTCACACTTAAGACTTGAAACGGGAAAATTCCTATAGTTTAGCACGGTAGTGAGAGAACTGTTGAAAACAATTGTAAATCAAAGGATGTTGCCAATATAGAGTGAGAAAAGTTTTCCGCTCGTCTCCCCTAGAATGTAAAACACGTTCTAAAACCAACGGGGATATTCTAAAACGTCAATTTTTGGCAAAATCTTGATAGTTCCGATTAAAATGTGCCAAGAAAACTGGGAATTTTGGCACAAAATAGCTTATTTAAGGTTTAAAATTGCTAAGCCCGGATTGCCAAGCTTGGATTTGAAAAAAAAAAAAAGGCTCAATATACGGTTTTTTTGCCAACGTTCCACTCAGTTGTGTGTGGCAAAAATACCAAGAAAGTATGCCGGAATTGCCGTTCCTGTGGAGGCGCACTGAAAGATGGAAAATTTTACCTAAAAATATTTTTTTTTGCTAAAAGGACTTGGCAAGAAATTCAGAGGTTTCTTTTATTTATTGCCAGAAACATAAATTTATGTCAAGAATGAGAAGAACGGTTCAAAATATTTCCAAATTGAAGAAGGTGGATTGATTTTTTTGTCTAAGAAAGGCAAATGAGTTTAAAATCAGTCCAATGCAATGCAAAATGACGACGGGAATTTCCAACGTCAAAGCTATAGGGTTGATACAAAATGACCACGGAAATTTCCAACGTCTAAACTATAGGGTTATACAAAATGACCACGGAAATTTCCAAAGTCAAATTTGCGAGAGGCACGACCATGGAAATTTCCAACGTCAAACACAAACGACCATCGAAATCTTTAAGATCAAATTTGCACTTAATCAAAAATGACGATGGAAATTTCCAGCCTCAAAATTTCGCGCATGTGCATACCCGAAATTGCGTCGGAAACTTACAAAGTCCTTTTTTTCCGCAAATGTTGAATGCCTAATTACGCACTTCATAAGATCAGCTATTCCATATTCTAACTCTATTTCTTGAAAATATCTTTTATTTTATATTTAATCTTAAACGTCCAACAAAATAGTCGCCTCTTAAAGACGATTTTGTCTTGTTTAAAGTTCACTTTTTCAAATTATCAAAAGCTGTTTATAATGTAGGCTTGTGTGGTTATTAACAACTGAAATTCAGTCTTCGTTCAATGTTAGGCTAAATTAAAAGATGAAGGGAATATATGCGCCTTTATCTCTGAATTCACCTCCGAGTCAGGTATATCATCCACCTGATCCGCAACGAGTTATTTTCAATAGCAGTCTGCGCCCGACGATCTTTGAACAATCGGTGGCCTCTGCTAAATCGGCATCGACTGACCTTGTCTCGTGCTGTGTCTTCTTCATCACACCATCATATCGGCTAAAAGCCATGTGCTATTGTAGCTACTTCTCAGGGGGGTTCGAATAACTTGCTCCCTTTTTGTCATCGGCCAACATTGCTTATGACTTTGATTGAAACATTTTGAACCATAAAATTTTTGGATATCTTTCTTTAAGCTAGCCTCTTCAAATCAATCTTTCCGTTTGTCCACTTGAAGCGCAATAGCTGTAAGTCAATCATGGCAATTTACTTGCCATGCAATTTTCCGTCTCTGATTCCAATCTCCAAGGGGAACACATTCAATCGATATCATTACGTTCACTCGGCAAAGAATTAACGCCCTGAATTGGTTCCAGGGTTAATTTATAAGGGTTGTCTCTCTCGTGGTCTTCAAATAGTGTCTCAAAAAGTTCACTGGTATTTGGACTGAGATCACTCACCGTTTACGTTGACTCAGTGTGGCTTCAACCGGAGGTCATTTGTCGCTGGACTACTTGCAGACATGGCCGAATCTGCTCAGTTCTCCTCGCTAATTTCATCATCGAAATAAGGATCGAAAAAATCATTAGTAGCAAGGCTGGTACAGGACGATAAACGCAGTCTTTTTCCGTACTGTGCGTTTGAAACTACTTCAACGTCCTGTTGTCCTATTTCGTTTAGGTTTCAATGTCGTGATGTGAAACTGGGCGGCAATATGTGTGTCATGTGTCATGCGGTTTTTGAATGCGACAGTGCGGTTGATTATGAAAGCCGAGCACGACTCCAACGGTTCGCAAATGTTTTTCTATTCCCTTCTAGAGTTTTAATAGCTCTGACCCAAATCTTTCTGTCGTGTAAACGGCCTTTAAAAGTTCCTTGAGGGATTTTTTGCGAGAAAAAAAGGAGGACCTCTTTGAATATTTTGTTGAGCGCTTGCTGACCTTGTTTAAAGTGACCTGCGTTTTTAAGTGCTGGGAATTAATTTGTTATCCACGAAAGCAGCCTTAATGTGAAAGAAGCCTTTTACAGGTTAACAACCGAGCAAAAAACTAATGCAACTTGCGTTTTGCCTTTTCTGAAGGTTTGTTAAATAGCAGGGCTGGAGGCGCCAGTTTTAAATTTTTCGGTCACTTAAATCATTAATTTCCGGTCCTTTTCTGGTTTCTACTTGACAATTGAATTAACTGCCGGAAATTCATTCAGATAAGACTTTAACAGAAATCTTACGAAAGGGGCGAATAGCACGCTAGCTCGTTAGTATAGTTTGAGGAAAAAGAACTCCCACCAACGAATTCATCTGCAAATCCATCCAGCCTAAATAGCTAGCACTTTGATTCTTTTGGCGACTCAAGACTTTCAGCTAATATAATAATTACTAACGGGCGTTTGGGGTCTTGTGAATCCAGTGGTATTTTGTGGAACCGATTGAAGATGACAAAATTGTTATTCATGACTCCGTGACCGTTCTCTCAAGCGTGATGGCAAAGAGCGTGGATATGTTCTGAACATTTCCCCTTCAAAAAGTGACAAGAAAGGCAAACGGTTGCAGGTAAGAGAGAGAATGTTTCATTAAAAAGAAAAAAAAACTAATTGTCAGCCAAAAGTAGCTCTGATAAAATTTCTTTCATTTCATGTTCTTTTACAGATTGAATTTGGTGATTTGATACCGGTCGATGCAAAGCACGAATGTAGCATTATTAGCGTGTGCCGTTTGCAGCAAATAGAACTATTTGCAGATTTCAATGGGAGTACCGATGTTCATGTTTGTTCGCTCGGTTTTGCTTTTGCTATAGTTCTCAGACAATTAAGAGCCAAGTTTGTGGCTAACGACAGAGAGCAGAATTAATTTTGGTAATAAAAAAAAAACTTGTTTTCCTCAGTATTGACATATTTCTCTGTTGGTTTGCAACGACTGGAGGGACGAACCGTAGCTTTCTATTTGTCGTAATACTGTACATAAAAATTACATTTCAATTAAAACAAGAGTGAGTAATAATTTTAACGTCTTTCCGGGGAAAAAATGTTAGTCATCTTGGTGCAAACGTTCCACGAGCAGCCCATAAACGAGGCTCATATGGTTTCTTTTACATGTCTATATAGTGAATTGTCTTCAAGCTTAGAATCTGAGTGTGTGAAATATCTCGTTTTTAGTCCGTGGGAGTTAAGTTCGTCCTTAGACAATAAAGTTGAAGCTCTTCACTTCAGGTAGTCTTGTTTTACTTTTGCCAAAAATGACGTTTGAAAATTCCGCCGTCATTTTTCTTGATCTTTTTTAAAAAATGACGTTGGAAATTTCCGCTGTCATTTTGCCTCATCTTCTGTGAGAAATGACGTTGGAAAATTCCGCCGTCATTTTGCTTTATCTAGCTTCTGTTAAAAACGACGTTGGAAATTTCCGTCGCCATTTTCTGTGATCTTCTATGAGAAGACGTTGGAAATTTCTGCTGTCATTTTGCGTGACTGTTTTGTCAAAATTTGATAAAATTTGATAAATATTACAAAGGTGATAAATGATTCGGAAAATATTCTTTTTTCTTTCGAAATATTGCAAACTGGATAAATCATTAGGTAGAAAAATGGAGATTCATCAACAATATTTACGGTGTGGTGCCCAAACAGCACAGATTTGGAAAAAATGACGGCAAAACATATCATTTTTACCAGAATTGGACGGTTTTAGAATACGACGAAGTGTTTTAGAACGTGTTGTAATTAATTTTCTTGTAAGCTTCCAGCAACGTTGATCAGAATTTCCTTTTACTCTATTCCTGTGGGGTCGCTTCGATTACTAGGGCTAACGATCATAGGGAATATGTAGCACTTTAAGTTACTCTCTGACAGCTGACATAGTTGCTTCGGTTTACTTTCCTTTGGCCTTCTCACTATCATAATCACTGACGCTGAAGCGGTTAGTCTTAATTCTGTTTCTGGTTTGCCAATAGGGCTGACGTATGTTGAAATTTTGTTTGCATTGGGCAATCAAGGCGACGGTGAATTGTAAAGAAAATAACATCATCTAGATCGACTTCAATTAGGAATTAATAGGTTATGGTGACACTTTTTAAACGAGCTTAACTTTTTAGAGAGCTTTCACACCTTGTTATTGGGATTACACCGTTTTATCGGGATCTAATTTTCTTCCCTTTGACTCCACTTTGGAAAAGATCTTACGAATTATTTTATAGTGCACTGAACAAAATTTTAATTTCTCGCTATAATGAATTTTTATCCAGGTTTGAGTACTCCTGTTCTATTAGCATTTATTTATTTGTTTTTTAGAATATTTGCCATGTTAGTTTTTTAATAGAAAATGACTATCGAACGTTCTCGCCAGTGGTTCCATGCGATGGCCGTAGTAAGTTCATTGACGGACGAAATATGAATTGATCCGTAATGTCGCCGGCAAACTCGGAAAAAAGTCCGCGAGTGCTCCATCGCAGTAGTCAAACCTATGATCTTTCATTTACTAGTTGGAATGCTCTCCTCCAGGAGACTCATTCGAGCTAGGCCATTAAACTAGGTTCTAGCGACTCTACAACTTTGTCCAGAAAGAATTGAGGGTTTAGTTGGGTGCACTACACCGGCAAGTAATCGTTGGAAGGATTTAATTTGTAAGAACAAAACCGCTACTGGTTGAAGGAGTATTAAACGATGTACAATACAAGAAACAATACTTCTTTGTGACTCATAGACAATCATACTTAAAAAAAGAAAGATTAAGGCAACTTTACATTACAGTTTGCCGTCATTTAACATAAATATATACATGTACATTTTGCAGCGCACTCGGCAAAGTCTCTGACTTTTGGCCGTTCCGGCTTAGGTGGCCTTATGCATTCTAACGCAACCTTTTCGAAGCATTACTACAGGCCAGGACAGCCTCTTATCGGCTATTAACATGATTAAAGAGAATAAAATCCCGCCAGTTCAGGTGAAAAAAACGCAACATGCATTGTTACAAATTATCTAGTAAAAGGCTAAACCTACTTTTCTTGTTACATCAAACTGTTTGAGGTGTGTCACCCAGTTCAGATGAAAATAAAAACGCAACATACATTGTTACAAATTATCTAGTAAACAGCTAAACCTACTTTTCATGTTTCATCGAACTGTTTGGGGTGTGCCATCTTGTCCCTCATATACCGGGCTCTGAAATCGTTAATCATTACACATATACTGGGAAGTGAAAGCATTAATCATTACATGAAAGCAGTGAGGAACAGAGGGCTGAGAAATATTACTAGAGGAACAGTGGTTACTGAGGAACAGGAGGCTTAGAGGAACAGTGGGCACAGAGGGTACGGAGGAACAGTAGGCACAGAGGAAACTTATACACCGAGGAACAGTGAGCACAGAGAAACAGTATGCACAGTATATAATGGATAACAGAAGAAGAAACCAGAAAACTAAAAGCCAGCAGTTTTAAGGGTTAAGTTACCTTGAATTGGGACGTGGCTGCCTCCACTCTTTTTACATAGGGAGTCGATATTGTTGACACAATCCAGTTACCTCTTTACTGACACCCAATGAATTCATTGAATTAAGGGTGGACCATTTCTGCACTTTGACGTATCACGAAAAACTGGTATAGCTTCTTAAAAGAACTCCAGCAACAGACAGGGCAAAGAAAGATAATACAGTTTCTTACTACAACACTCGCAGATCCGTAAACACTGGTATGATTATTTATAGTATCTTATTGTAGGTTTTACTTTGCTTTATCATACATACAATTAACATTGCAGAAATATTGTTATTTTTGGACTTCGCGGTTTTCATGCATGACACGAATTTCAATGAAGTGTTGTATAAAACCGAAAACGAAAGCAATTGTTCTGAGAAATCGTAAACCGAATACCATTCATTTTGGATTGACGTATCTTCCCATCTATCAACCCATTTCATGACAAAATGTGAAATAATCTAATTTTCAGTAACTGTCACAGAGGACTGAAAATCGGGAAAAACATCCAAAGCATTGTCACGTCCGTTTTTATACTTAAGACGCATTGCCAGTCTGAACGAACTTAGCCAAGGTAAAGGGTAAGTAGATCTTAGTAAGTACTCTTGGTATCCAAAAAGAAAATTGGGGGTAACCATGCATTTTTGAGAGATACTTAAGCTTCAATTTGAGAAAGAACGCCATACATTGCTTTGTATTTTAAAGCTTTTTACAAATATTATTCATGAAATATCTTTGAAAAATGCGTGGTTATCGCCAATTTTCTTGTTGGATTTCAATAACACTTGTTAAGATCTACATTTCCTGCATAATAATAAACCGGGGCAAAAATGTCTTTAATTAGTAGGCACCGTCCTTAAAGTATACGTAGGCAAGAGAGTTGGCAGAAACAGCATCGGAATTAGGAGGATTGTAAAACTTATGACCTTAACAAAAAGCGCAGAGAATTGTTTATTAGTACTAGTTCTGCAGTAAAGTAATTGGAAGGTCTTATTTTTTCTTGTATAATAGGAATGTATTTGAATTTTTCAGTAAAACAATTTTGTTTACTAACAGTGAACGAAGTGAGAGCCAGGTCTCAGAGCCTTAATTGCCTTCGTGCCCATGCTGTTACATAAAGTGATCGGCAAATTAAAAGAAATTGGTTTATTCGCGTTGATACCACGACAAGGAATGTATTGGCAAGCAATATAATTTATACCAAGGAGATCATGCACGAGCTCAGACGTTGAGATTAAATCGTTAAAGATTTTGTTTTAAATGGGCAAGAATCGAGATCATTCTTTCTTTCCCTGAAATGACAGGAAATTCAAAAAAAAAAAGATGGAAAAAGGTATAGCCTCAGAACTTAAAGAAAATACTAAAATCTAAGTTACTTTTTGCCCGCTTTAAACGTGTCTTTATTTATTTATTTATTTATTTATTTTGACATCTATTTCTTTGTAGAGTTTGCAACCAAAAGGCTCCACCACGAAATGGATCTATGAGATGGATAAGTAAGAACAAGTAGAACTGTACTAGAAATCATGAAACGTTTTATTTTCAATACCTCTTATTTCCAGAAATGCTATTAACGGCGAGAAAGAACCTTGATCCGGCTTGGTACGGGTCATCTAAGGTGGACTCCCATGATCCGCACAATATCAAAGAAAGACCTTTTTCACTCCGTCATTTTCCCATTACAGTATGGGTTCCACATACAGGGCTGGAATACCGAGCATTAAGTATTGTACAACTGATATGCGGAAATAGCTTCTTTTTAGGGAAAAGAAAGTTTGCTATTCGCGTTGAATACATACAGTTTCTAAACACAGAAGAAGACTTACCACCTTGCTTGACTTGGTTAACTTCCTTTTGGTTCAGATGATCTCTCTTCTTCAAGGGCGAGAAAGTTATTTTAGAGAACTACACATCGGCGTAACTTTTATGCAACATGTGCTATTGAGATGTCAAACTGTCAATCATCGTCGATCAGTGGTTGGAATATGCGAGAAGGTGGAGCGCCAAAGGACAAAACAAAAGTAGACTGTGTTTTTCGAGTGTGAAGTATTACCATATTCGCAAAAAAATGCTGCTGCAGTTACAGCGTGTTATGTTGTTGAGTGAAATGAATTAAAATCAGTGCGTGGAAAGAAGTAAGGTTTTCATAGTTTGGGCAATATCTCCTCTCATTTATTTACAAGAGAATAAATTCGTTAATTTATGCTAGGTGACTAGATATTTCCGCACACACTGAACAAATCTGCAAATTGAGCTTCAAATAGCACTTAAATAATACTACGAGCAAGTGAAATTTCAGTGGGGCTCAAAACTGAGTATAACCTCTCAATTTTCTTTCTGGCGCACATGCAAAAAATTTTTGCATCAGAAAGTAAACAATGAAGTATGAAATTATTATTAGTTAAGTTATTGGTTATTGGTATTGGTTGCAAGTGAATTATTTAATGAGAAGAGCAGAAAATGCTTGGAAGGAAAAGAAAATAAGTTTCTATGGTGCGAGATCTGATTATATTGCTACTTCTTAAACAAATATTAAGCGATTTGATAAAGAGTTCAGGAATCATCTTTTACGGACTTAATTCAACCACACTTTTGAGTTTAAGGAACACGATTCGATGTTTCAAACATCATCATCAGTCATAGTAAAGTAAAAAAGTGGTGCATTTATATAGCGCCCTTATCACTGACGTCTCAAAGGCGCTTTACAATGATCAATTTACCCCCAGCGGACTGAGTGCAACATTAAAATTGTTACAAGATAATCTATATATTTATAACTATCAATACAATAATTCTTTGTAGATTAATGTTCCTTACAAATAGGTGAATTCAAACTAACCAACAGAATCAGTGTATTGATAGTTATGTATATACGGATTATCTTGTAAAAAATTTAATGTTACACTCACTATGGTTGATGATGATATTTGAAACATCGAACCATGTTCCTTAAACGCAAAAGTGTGGCGGCACAGCCAAAAGTCAGAGACTTTGCCGAGTGCGCTGCAAAATGTACATGTATATATTTATGTTAATTCTTATTCCAGTAAAGGACCAATGGACGCTTAAATGATGGCAAACTGTGATATAAAGTTGCCTTAAATCTTTCTTTTTTTTAAATATGATTGTCTATGAGTCACAAAGAAGTGTTGTTTCTTGTATTGTACATCGTTTAATGCTCCTTCATCCAGTAGCGGTTTTGTTCTTACAAAGTTCTCCCAACGATTACTTGCCGGTGTAGTGCACTCAACTAAACCCTCAATTCTTTCTAGACAAAATTGTAGAGTCGCTAGAACCTAGTTTAATGGCCTAGCTCCAATAAGTCTCCTGTAGGGGAGCATTCCAACTAGTAAATGGAAGATCATAGGTTTGACTACTTCGATGGAGCACTCGGGTTAGCGGGTTAGCCGTCTCTGAGCAAGATGGCCGCGAATTTTGAAGCTCCGAGCTAAAGTGGATGAAAGTTGCATTTCTTCTATTTCTTTTTTATATTTATTCGTCTACATGTAATATTTTGTTTGCTAACATGACATCAACTAAGAGAGGAAACAAGAAACAGCCAACTGATGCATCAGAAGAAGATTTCGAAGCTTTCGTTCGAGAGTCGCTGGCACGTCTCTGCGGAGGTCAAGAAAAGATTATACAAGACATCTCGAATCTGAAAGCAAAAGTACAACTGAATGAAGGGGCTTTGGACAAGATTTCTAAACGAACCTCAACCAAAGTTTTGAAGAACTCAAGGGAGAACTCCATGATGCTAGATGCAAAGTTGATGAAATAGAAGACTCTGTTCAAAACCATGTTACGCAAATTAGTCAAATGTATGAACGTCTTCTATCACTTGAGCGCCATTCACGGGAATACAATCTTCGCTTTCATAACATTGAAGAATCCCCCGGCGAGGATTGCTTGCAGAAAATCCTGTTTAATGTTTAAGCACACTCCTTTGAAGTACTTACATGCAGTTAGAACTTTGTGCGTTCCATCATAAGTTATGTGCTTTCACCTGTAATTCAGTTTTTCTAAATTGAAAAAGTATTTATTATTTGTTTCTCCATATTCGTACCAGCGTGCTCTACTTCTCACGATAGTGCCTCGCGTTCTTTCAGTTGTGATTTCAGAAAGTTTGTTCTTAATCTGCTCTAATTCGGTTTTATCGTCTTCACTATACGCTGTTTGAAGTTTAGTATTTAACTGGCGCTCGTTGCAGTTATTAGGCCTAAGCACACTTTTAGCATTTTAGCTTTCAATTTACGGTTTGGTTGACTACACTTTTCACGAGACTGTGTGAAGACTATAGCACTCGTTTGCTGATTAAGCCTAAGCGCCTCTTTCAGTGATTAGGCCTAAGCACTCTTTTAACATTTTAGCTTTCGATTTACGGTTCGGCTAACTACACTTTTCACGAGCTTATCTGACTGCGTACCGCGTAGCCAGCTTCTTAGGTAAAGGGGGTAGTTTCTAAAGAAACTGTGGTGCTGCGTCGGTGGGGAAGTAGTAGACAAAATTTGGTTTTTTCAACGGAGTTGATTATGTAAATTGACCACCGTACAGGGATACTAAAAGCTGACGTTTCGAGAGTTAGCCCTTCGTCAGAGCGCATCGAGGAATTAAGGGATGTGTGTAGTTTTTATAGTAGAGTAGGATCCTTTATCAGCTATCAGCTATCAGCTTTTAGAATCCCTGCTTCGAATTCTAGAATCCCTGTACGGTGGTCAATTTAGATTATCAACTCCGTTGATAAAACACAATTTTTGTGTACAGCTTCTTAGATAGCCTTCCATCTTAAATTGATTATCTTCCGCGTACCGCGTACCGCGTGGCCAGTTTCTGAGATAGATTTCCATCTTGAATTGATTATCTCACTGCGTACCGCGTACTGCGTAGCCAGCTTCTAAGATAGCTGTTCATCTTGAATTGAGTATCTTCCGCGTACCGCGTAACACGTACCGCCGAGCCAGCTGCTAAGATAGCCATTTTCAATTCGCAATTTATTGTTACTTGAACAAAATACATACTTCAAGTGGAATTTACTAGTTTCTGCGTCCCGCATAGCCGGCTATGCAGAACTTTGTTCGAGTGGCAGGGTATTCTGTAGTTACTCCGCAAACAAATAATTAACAACATACTGTCACAGTGATGGGTGCCCCACTGTATAAGGGAGCATTTGTAGATCCCCTACCTTGCTCAACAGTTTTTTCTTTAGCAGCACTCTCTGCGGGGCACGGAAAAAATACAACGCAGCTCGTAAGATATCCGCGCGTATTATATGTTAAACCATCGAATAAGATGTATGTAATTCTAGTTCAACATAGGCAACAAGTATGACTTAAACAAAGAAAATTCAATGGTATGACTTACATGCCAGGGTGCATTCAGTGTAGTTTACGCCAAAGATCTTCGGTATGGGTTTAATTTTTTGCGGTGTACTGGCATTTAATCGGAGTTTTTGTTGTATAGTGGTGGGGCATGGAAGCAAAAAGTGAGGAACATGGATCATCAGATTGTGTGAAAAAAGGGAAACTGGATTTTGATCCTTTTTTGTCTGAACATTATATTTCAATAACAGATGTAAATATTCTTGTTGTAAACAAGCAAGTCAAAATTCAAATGCAATCATTCGTTTTTTCAAGGTGGAGACATTTTAGTGATTCAAGGTGGAAACATTTTAGTGATTTCACTAGTATCAGGGACCTCATTATTATTCCAAGTGAGTCCTAATCTATTTCCCACAGTAGAAAGTTCTTCTCTCTTTGACCAGGGTTTATTTGATAATCAAGGGGGACTGGGTTTGGGCCAGGTGTCAACGGCCATTATGTTCACCCTCACCACATCCCCCGCCCCCTATCCCAGGTTTTTAAGAAGTAACAAGAACTGGCATTGCTCAGAGTAAGAAGCTTTTTTTTTTTTGCTCCAACCTCCTTCCCTTGATCCGCGAACTTTTTCTATTTAGTATATTTAGTTTTGGCGCGTTTTTCTTCGCCCTCACCCTTACTGGGGAAACATATTATAAGATAATTCATTCTTGTTTTGTTTTTTTGAATGACAGTGGCCAGTGGCTATGGATCTATTGTTCATACAAGAGCAGCACGTATGGGTTTTGTTTTGGGCGGAGAGAGAAAGACAAAAAGTTATTCTATCGCTGCATAATCAGAACCCTTTCTGGTTATCGTTCGCGGGGGAAGAGATACGTTTGTCCCATTGAGGATGTTACGATATTCGCCTGATTTTGTAATAATTAACCGGTCTTGCGAAATAGGATTAAAATGAGCGTGTGTTCTGGAGATGTGAATTTTACTTACATATTTGAAGCCTACTGCACGGTTAAAAATTCAAGATAAAAATTCGTGTAAACAGGTTTCTAGACAGTTACCTAATATTCCGCATAAAGTGTGAGCTAAATTTCGAGTATGGTTACCAGTCCTAGGACAGTTCACATCACTCAGCCCAGCCACCAACCTCAATTGTGGGTTTTGGTTTGGGCGGAGAGAGAAACACATAAAGTTCTTCTATCGCTACATAATCAGAGCTCTTTCAGATTATCGTACGCGGGGGAAGAGATATATTTTTGCGTGTTCTTTTGTCTGAAAAGAAATTTCTCTACGTTTGTCTGATTGAGAACGTCACGATATTACCCTGATTTTGTAACCATTAACTGGGCTTGCGCAGTATGAT
The DNA here is from genome assembly GCF_036669925.1 of Montipora capricornis. Lineage (NCBI taxonomy): Eukaryota > Metazoa > Cnidaria > Anthozoa > Scleractinia > Acroporidae > Montipora > Montipora capricornis. Next base: position 21,514,916 of record NC_090895.1, on the reverse strand, counting down.
TGTAATAAGCATGTTTTATGGATAAATGGAACTTGAACAGAGGAAAGAGAGAAACACTACCAGTAAATCATCTGAAGCGTGATAGAAATTAAAGATTAGAAGGATTGCATGAGAAAAGTTAAGTGGCAGTCTCTCTAAAAGCGGTCCACTCGACTTCGGGACCAAAAGTAATTTTCCCTCATTTTTTGTCAGTGAAAAGGATTTGGGACATATATATATAAGCAATTTATTATTTTCCAGTTTCTTATTTTTGCTTTGCTACGAGCCAAAATTGAATTTTGGCGGAACTGAGGTTGCCGACCGTGATCAGAAAGGTAAAATTCACCGATTTTGTGAAGCGTGCTATGTCCCCTAAAATGCAGCTCACAGATTTTCTTTTTCATACAAATTCATTCATTACTTAGACTGACGAAATATGGAAACTTTTCGGAAAATTCTAAGCTTACCAGAGAGGCTGGAAGACACCCTACTCTGAGGCCTTTGTTCACATACTAAAATTTAGCCAAGTTTGAGGAAGAAAATCTCAAAAGTTGGGTCTAAATGAAGGCTAAAAAGCAGATCACAGTAAATTTCTTACCTTAATAGACCGTTCCATAAGTTCAAACCGCTGGGTATCTCCTTGGATTGCACGCGACAACAGATTAAAATCTGCCACAATCAGTGTATTTACACAACTATCGCTCGTGTCAAAGTTCATTTGCATAACCCTTGCACTCGGTGAAAATATGTCTTCTGCCGTTCAGGTTCGTTTGTTGACCTTCTAAGTAGTGACAAAAAGCTTGCTTCAGTAAATGGATAAGCTGGAGATCCAGTTTTGAGGTGCAGGTTGCGTTAAAGTTGATCAATTCTCAAGACTTGCGAGATACTCCAAAAGTAAATAATGGCTGTCACTAATTAACCGTTGCCGTCGATCGACGGAACGCTAGGAGAAGATGAAAGTAGTAAGTTTTCATTTACCGTTTTCATGACAACTGAATCCTGTATTACTACTAGCCTAATGACTACTAGGAACTTGAGCGTAAAGACAACAACAACGAACACTTGCCGGTTATCTCTGAGAGGTGAGTTCGTCAAGTACACCTGAAAACACGACAAGCTTGAATGGAACCATGTTTTGCCATGGTCTGTGCTTCTGTTTCATGCTTGATGGCTGCTTGTATTTTACAATCACCGCTTATGTAGCACTTAAAATGAACGTCGGGATCCGTTGATGCCACGAATGCAACACTAGCCTTATTTGTCACAATGTCACACAAGTTTTAACGTGACCAGTTACCAGCTATGGAGGATCCCCTGCCCTGCGCGCTAGCGCTGGTGAATAGATTTGTCAAGAAAAACTCGTTTCATTTCAATATTGGAATTGATAAACCCACCCATTGATTTAATTTTTGGACTAGTGTAATCCTGTCAGTATCACCGAACGACGACAATCATTACATCTTTTCGACTTATACTTTTCCTCAAAAAAATATAAGGAGTTGCTGAAAGTAGATATGTAACTGAAATTCATTTTTTTCTTTCCCGTTATCAGGTGTTCGCTTTTCACAGAAAACCTAATGGTCGACCTATGAATGAAATGAAGAAACTCAGCAGATGCTGAGAGAGCGATTTCTGGCTTTGTTGATTATAGGACTAGTACCCTACCGTTTTTTCTCCAGCAGGACCCAGCACTGTTGGCCATAAAACTAGTTTGTCTTTGATTTCTCAGGCTGGCGAAACAAATAGTTTAGTGATGGGACATGCCGTCTTACCTTGCTCGAAGGAGGGTGCCTGGGGTACTCCCCGTATGGGCTATGTAGGTTCGTGCAGCCCCAAAGGGTAAGGCTTTCAGCCGTCTTGGTCATAGATAGTGTATAATTATCAACTTCTTTAAGCAGTAGGGCCCCTTGTTTCTGAGCGATCAGCTAAAAACTATGGGATTCAATGAGTCACGATGCTCAAGGACACGTGCTATCATTTTGAAATTTCCAACAAATTTGGACATGTTGAAATAATGCTCATGTTATAAATTGATTCCGTGGCTCATCATCATCAGCGCAGCTTCGATAATTAGCGGTGTAACTGTTACCAAGGCTTTAAATTTCTGTGGAAAAAAAATACGGGATGTGGTGTGCGTTGAACTACAGGCAAAAGGATTCAATTGCTTTTTTTTATTGATTGCTGTTCGGGCAAACAGTCCTGTCTAGTGTTTGTTGTGAATATAAGACTGTATTAACACTACTTTTAATTCAGCGATGATAATGCTCGCGAAATATCAAAAAGGTGTTTTTCCTCGGCTGTTATGATTTTTACAGACATCGTTAGGATAAGAATGACTCTGAGGTTAAGAATTTCTATTCCAGATGGTCCGGATCGATGCAAGATATATATTTTAACGATAACTGCAGAAATCCTACCGCGCTCATTGGCTAATTTTCATTGTCAGTAAGCGAATAGACACATGAAACTGTAATTTGTGCGACACGTCAATTAGCGAGAGCAGACAATTTGACAATTTGTTATCGTAAAAAGCAATTTGAAGTCAGTTTTTAATAGCCCATTGCAGAAACGTGAGAGCACTGGGGCGAGTTTCTTATATTGATTAGATTGAAAATCTAAACATTCCAACCGAAAGATTAACGAATGAAAAGCTACCCAACCAAGTTTTAAGTGGACATTTGTCAAAATGGGAGCCTTGCAAAATTCCATACAAACCCTTATAATTTTGTCGCCTGTCTACCCAATACAAACAAACTCTCTATTTTGGGTGATATTTGGGGAGCTACCATTTTGCCATTTTCCTCCTCCAAAAACTTCTATTCTTGGTAAAGACTCTCAAATTTAGTTGATCTTTCATTTTTCAAACAAATGGAAAACAACCATACTCTTTCCCAGTCCTCTCACGTTTCTGCAATGGCCTATGCGTCTGTCCTATTATTGACAATGAATTTCCTCATAATATTGTCAAATTAGTTGATCAATAACAGAAAAAACGCATGAAACGCTGACGTCAATATGTTAAATAACACATGCCAATCGTAGTGTATATTTCCCTCCCTGTTGCATAAGTCCCATAACTAGTTTTATGACCAACAATGCTGGATCCTTCCAGAGAAAAAACGGTAGGGTACTAGTCCTATAAGCAACAAAGCCAGAAATCGCTCTCTCCGCATCTGCTGAGTTTCTTGGCCCTATCTCTTGATTTTCTTCATTTTTTCATGGGTCGACCATTAGCTTTTCTGTGAAAAACAAACTGCTGAAAACAGGAAAGAAAAAAGTGAATTTCACTTGCATATCTACTTCCTCTGCTGCGTCAGCAAGTCCTTATATATTTTTTGGAGGAAAAGTAGGTAAAAATTGAAAAGCTGTAATGTGTCGTCGTTCGGTCATACTGACAGGATTACACTAGTCCAAAAATTAAAGCAATGGGTGGGTTTATCTATTTCAACATTGAAATGAAACGAGTTTCACTTGAAAAATAAACATATTGATCGGCGCGCGCAGTGAAGGGGATTCTCCATATTGGTCACGTTACAACTTGTGTGACATAGTGACAAATAAGGCTAGTGTTGCATTCGTGGCATCAACGGATCCCGACGTTCATATAAGTGCTACATAAGCGGTGATTGTAAAATACAAGCAGCCATCAAGCATGAAACAGAAGTACAGACCAATCACCATTCATCGAAAAACATGGTTCCATTCAAACCCGTCGTGTTCATTCAGGTGCACTTGACGAACTCACCTCTCAGAGAAAACCGGCGAGTGTTCGTTGTTGTTGTTGTTTTACGCTTAAGTTCCTAGTAGTAGTCATTAGGCTAGTAGTAATACAGGATTCAGTTGCCATAAAAACGGTAAATGAAAACTTACTACTTTCATCTTCTCCTAGCGTTCCGTCGATCTGTGGGAGAATGTACCAAAGGAGCTTGTCAGGACGACGGCAACGGTTAATTAGTGACAGCCATTATTTACGTATGGAGTATCTCGCAAGTCTTGAGAATTGATCAACTTTAACGCAACCTGCACCTCAAAACTGGATCTCCAGCTTATCCATTTACTAAAGCAAGCTTTTTGTCACTACTTAGAAGGTCAACAAACGAACCTGAACGGCAGAAGACATATTTTCACCGAGTGCAAGGGTTATGCAAATGAACTTTGACACGAGCGATAGTTGTGTAAATACACTGATTGTGGCAGATTTTAATCTGTTGTCGCGTGCAATCCAAGGAGATACCCAGCGGTTTGAACTTATGAAGCGGTGTATTAAGGTAAGAAATTTACTGTGATCTGCTTTTTAGCCTTCATTTAGACCCAACTTTTGAGATTTTCTTCCTCAAACTTGGCTAAATTTTAGTAGGTGAACAAAGGCCTCAGAGTAGGGTGTCTTCCAGCCTCTCTGGTAAGCTTAGAATTTTCCGAAAAGTTTCCATATTTCGTCAGTCTAAGTAATGAATGTACCTTAGAATTTGTATGAAAACGAAATTCTGTGAGCTGCATTTTAGGGGACGTAGCACGCTTCACAGAATCGGTGAATTTTACCTTTCTAATCACGGTCGGCAACCTCAGTTCCGCCAAAATTCAATTTTGGCTCGTAGCAAAGCAAAAATAAGAAACTGGAAAATAATAAATTGCTTTTTTATATATATGTGCCAAATCCTTTTCACTGACAAAAAATGAGGGAAAATTATTTTTGGTCCCGAAGTCGAGTGGACCGCTTTTAGAGAGACTGCCACTTAAGTAATGTGATCAGAACCCCTTCTACTTACCTTTATCCTCTGTTAGCTTCTGGGTCAACAAACTTACTGAAGTAAACTGACTTCTCTAAATCTGCCACACAAATTATATGTGTTTCTTTCCGAATGTCATGTAGATAAAATAATATTGAAAAGTGTTGCGAAATCGACACACTTTTAAAGAGGTTCTTATGATTTCCATCAATTCCATTAAATTGAACACCCCGAAGGCGTCTGACCTTCATCATAAGCGTCTTTTAAATGTATTTTTTAGTACCCTTTTTAAATACTTTATCTTTTGGCATGAAATTACTTAATGGATTTCGATCTCGACACTAGAATTCTTCCTTCTCTACCTTTCGATGAAAATAATTATTTTTCCTTTATAAATCATTCCCTAACCAATTCTGGGAATGTCATACTTTACGCACTTTGTTTCCAACAGCTAAGCAAGACAGCCTTCATATTTTCAATAATGTATGACCACTTACAGAGAGGGTAGAATAGGACTTGAAACTGACATCTCGTTAAGATTTTACTCCTTTTTTTTAAATTCTTTGTTTAGATGTGAATTTTACTTACTTATGTGAAGTCTACTGCACGCTTAGAAATTTGTCATCTCGATTCGTGTAAACACGTTTCTAGACAGCTATCTAATATTCATAAAGTGTGAGCTAAATTGCGCCGGAGAATGGTTGCTAGTGCCATCCAACTCATTGGATTCAAGGCTTCTTGCAGATAGACGATTACGCTCATGTCCGCCTAGTTGCTGAGTGACGCTCTTCGCGGCTTTTAATTTCATTAAAATTGCACCTTAACTTGTATGTCAACGAAAAAGAAGGGAAACAAAAGAGGTGACCGAGGCTCAACTGATAACGATGTAGAGTGCTCGAGGAAGATATTGAACACGGTGTACGACATCGAAGACCCCATGATTGAAGTGCTAGAAGAACAACAACAATAGCCCCACCTGGGGAGTGTCAATAAAGTATTGTCATAGCCACGTCTGAAGGAAATTAAGACTATATTTTAATTGATGTTCAAATCCAAGTATCCTCCATCACATCACACCCATCAAAGGATAATCTCGAACTAAAAAAATGAAATCGAACAGCTTAAGAACTTGGTGAGAAATCAAGGTAAGGATCTAGACGAATTGAGAAAGTCCGTGAACTTCAATGACAATGACATAAATCAATTAAAGCCATCTACAAAGAAGATAGAAGAAGAAAAAAGGCAGTTGCAGGACAAGGTACCAAGCGCAAATAACTCACTCAAAGCAACCAGAGAAAAACTTTAACAACAAGAAGAATTGCGACATCTAGAAGAACAACTTGACACCTTGGAGCAATATAGTCGAAAGAATTCGTTGGAAATACGCGGAGTGCCACAAGACACCTACAATTCCACAGAAAACGTAGTTATAAGAGTCGCTGAAGCTTTAAATATCTCCATTGAACCGGAGGACATAGAAATTCGCCCAAAACGAACCTAGAAGGCCCATCAGGCCGGCGAATATCTCCTGTTTCTGTAGTATGAAGGAGTATTTCTACTCCCCCCTGAAAAGGACGCCAGACCATCGCAGGGTTACCCCGAACATTAGATTTGCCCGTGCCCAAAACGAGAGAGAGCCGTGAGTAAAGTGTATTGCTCAAGAACACAAAACAATGCCCCCCGCCAAGACCCAAATCCGGACCACTCCATCCGGGGACGAGCACACTAACCATGAGGCCACCGCGCCTCCCACTTTGGAAGTAAGCAGGATTTTAAATCTGTTTTCATAGTGAAGTCTCTGCAGTTTGAAGCGTTGTGTGACACGCTTTTGGTCTCGTTGGCTGTATCAACTGAGCGTACGTGTCCCAGATTCCTCGCCATGTTTTTCTTGATCACCTCAAGTTTAATTCCAGCTGTCACAAATGCAGATATGTTGACAGGTTTTAAATCCGACCATTCTCTTTCAACTCTTTTCCTAATGGAGGTTTTAAATGAGACCATTCCCTTTTTACTCTTTTTCTAATGAATAACTCAAACCCCAGGGGGCCAGGTTTTTGTAAAAATAAATGCGTCGCTTTTTGTCCGATGCAGATTATGTTGTCCTAATCAGAAAAACAATTAACGAAGTAGAAAACGAATACCAAAACAATAACGAGGCTGACGCTATGCTTCTAGGAAATACTATGAAAATGGAAACAAGGTCAAGTTCAGACAATGAAGTTGTAAATACAGACGAAGAAATTCTAAAAGAGGCCAATGCATTTTACCAAAAGGTATAACGTTCAAAGGTGTCATCTACTGATAAGCAATATGACGAAATTTTCTTTCCCCCCGGAAACATTGCAACACTGACTGAACGAGAGCAAAACAAGTGTGGATGCCTCTTGACGGAGGTTGAATGTTGGGAAAGTATTAAATCCATACAGCCAAATGAAAGCCCAGGAACGGATGGTTTATCACTTTAGTTTTATGAAGTGTTCTAGAAGGATATATCTTTCTATCTTCTAAGTGCCTTGAGCCATGCATACATGAAGTGTTGTCTATCTATCACTGAGAGGAGAGGAATAATTACCTTAATACCTAAAAGCATAAGCCACTAACTTAACAATTGGCGTCCCATCACTCTTCTTAACCATGACTACAAAATTGCCTCCAAATGATCGCAAATCGAATACAAAGGTCTTGCCAAAGCTTATAAATAACGATAAAACTGGTTTCTTAAAAGGTAGATTCTTTGAAGAAAACATAACACTTATAGATAGCATAATACATTACGCCAACAGGCTTACTGCTATTTATTGATTTTGAGAAAGCCTTTAACAGCATTGAATAAGCCTTTATTGAAAAGACTCTGAATTATTACAATCGTGGAAGTTCTTTATTGGCATGGTTTAAGCTCTTCCAAAACGACATCAGTAGCTGTGTTCAAAACAACGGATGGGCGTCTGACTTTTTCCCCTTTCGCCGGGGAGTAAGGCAAGGATGTCCATTGTCTTTATAGCTTTTTCTTCTCTGCTTAGAAATTTTGGTAAGTGCGGTTAGAAACGATAACGAAATCAGAGGATCCAAAGTTCTAGATACAGATAACAAAGTCTCTCAATATGCCGATGATACAACCTTAATTCTTGGAGGATCAGAATGATCCGGACTTAAGGTCAACTACGAAAAGACTGAAGTTCTTTGGATTAGTCCGTATAAAAACTCGGAAACTACTATTCCATCTTCCAAGCCATTTCTATGGGCAGAAGATAAAGTATGTTTTAGGACTATGCTTCTCAACTGACCTAATGACGAATATTTAAACACGAACTTCACGGAAAAAAACAAATAAACTTTAAAGTATCCTTAACAGCTGGTCGAAAAAAAAGACCCACCCTACTAGAGTAGATCACCGCCCTAAAATCATTGGCGATATCACAAATGGTCTATTTGTTCTCATCTCTGCCAACCTCTCAAAAAACACTGCAAGATGTCAAATTAGTTGTCAATAACGGAACAGACGCATGAAAAACTAATATATATATATCTTACAATAACAAAATGGCAGACGGGTCAAAATTAAGTCAAAACACGAGAAGAACGCAAGACAAAAATGCGAGAAACTTCAATTTTATTTCATCTGTTCTTCGCCCTCACCCTTACTGGGGAAACATATTATAAGATAATTCATTCTTGTTTTGTTTTTTTGAATGACAGTGGCCAGTGGCTATGGATCTATTGTCCATACAAGAGCAGCAAGTATGGGTTTTGTTTTGGCCGGAGAGAGAAGGACAAAAAGTTATTCTATCGCTGCATAATCAGAACCCTTTCTGGTTATCCTTCGCGGAAGAAGAGATACGTTTGTCCCATTGAGGACGTTACGATATTCGCCTGATTTTGTAATAATTAACCGGTCTTGCGAAATAGGATTAAAATGAGCGTGTGTTCTGGAGATGTGAATTTTACTTACATATTTGAAGCCTATTGCACGTTTAAAAATTGAAGATAAACATTCGTGTAAACAGGTTTCTAGACAGTTACCTAATATTCCGCATAAAGTGTGAGCTAAATTTCGAGTATGGTTACCAGTCCTAGGACAGTTCACATCACTCAGCCCAGCCACCAACCTCAATTGTGGGTTTTGGTTTTGGGCGGAGAGAGAAACACATAAAGTTCTTCTACCGCTACATAATCAGAGCTCTTTCAGATTATCGTACGCGGGGGAAGAGATATATTTTTGCGTGTTCTTTTGTCTGAAAAGAAATTTCTCTACGTTTGTCTGATTGAGAACGTCACGATATTACCCTGATTTTGAAACCATTAACTGGGCTTTGCAATATGATTGTAATGAGCATGTTTTCTGGATAAATGGAACTTGAACAGAGGAAAGAGAGAAACACTACCAGTAAATCATCTGAAGCGTGATAGAAATTAAAGATTAGAAGGATTGCATGAGAAAAGTTAAGTAATGTGATCAGAACCCCTTCTACTTACCTTTATCCTCTGTTAGCTTCTGGGTCAACAAACTTACTGAAGTAAACTGACTTCTCTAAATCTGCCACACAAATTATATGTGTTTCTTTCCGGATGTCATGTAAATAAAATAATATTGAAAAGTGTCGCGAAATCGACACACTTTTAAAGAGGTTCTTATGATTTCCATCAATTCCATTAAATTGAACACCCCGAAGGCGTCTGACCTTCATCATAAGCGTCTTTTAAATGTATTTTTTAGTACCCTTTTTAAATGATTTATCTTTTGGCATGAAGTTACTTAATGGATTTCGATCTCGACCCTAGAATTCTTCCTTCTCTATCTTTCGATGAAAATAATTATTTTTCCCTTATAAATCATTCCCTAACCAATTCTGGGAATGTCATACTTTACGCACTTTGTTTCCAACAGGTAAGCAAGACAGCCTTCATATTTTCAATAATGTATGACCACTTACAGAGAGGGTAGAATAGGACTTGCAACTGACATCTCGTTAAGATTTTACTCCTTTTTTTAAATTCTTTGTTTAGATGTGAATTTTACTTACATATGTGAAGTCTACTGCACGCTTAGAAATTTGTCATCTCGATTCGTGTAAACACGTTTCTAGACAGCTATCTAATATTCATAAAGTGTGAGCTAAATTGCGCCGGAGAATGGTTGCTAGTGCCATCCAATTCATTGGATTCAAGGCTTCTTGCAGATAGACGATTATGCTCATGTCCGCCTAGTTGCTGAGTGACGTTCTTCGCGGCCTTTAATTTCATTAAAATTGCACCTTTGAGTTTATTGCACCTTAACTTGTATGTCAACGAAAAAGAAGGGAAACAAAAGAGGTGACCGAGGCTCAACTGATAACGATGTAGAGTGCTCGAGGAAGATATTGAACACGGTGTACGACATCGAAGACCCCATGATTGAAGTGCTAGAAGAACAACAACAATAGCCCCACCTGGGGAGTGTCAATAAAGTATTGTCATAGCCACGTCTGAAGGAAATTAAGACTTTATTTTAATTGATGTTCAAATCCAAGTATCCTCCATCACATCACACCCATCAAAGGATAATCTCGAACTAAAAAAATGAAATCGAACAGCTAAAGAACTTGGTGAGAAATCAAGGTAAGGATCTAGACGAATTGAGAAAGTCTGTGAACTTCAATGACAATGACATAAATCAATTAAAGCCATCTACAAAGAAGATAGAAGAAGAAAAGAGGCAGTTGCAGGACAAGGTACCAAGCGCAAATAACTCACTCAAAGCAACCAGAGAAAAACTTTAACAACAAGAAGAATTGCGACATCTAGAAGAACAACTTGACAACTTGGAGCAATATAGTTGAAAGAATTCGTTGGAAATACGCGGAGTGCCACAAGACACCTACAACTCCACAGAAAACGTAGTTATAAGAGTCGCTGAAGATTTAAATATCACCATTGAACCGGAGGACATAGAAATTCGCCCAAAACGAACCTAGAAGGCCCATCAGGCCGGCGAATATCTCCTGTTTCTGTAGTATGAAGGAGTATTTCTACTCCCCCCTGAATGGGACGCCAGACCATCGCAGGGTTACCCCGAACATTAGATTTGCCCGTGCCCAAAACGAGAGAGAGCCGTGAGTAAAGTGTATTGCTCAAGAACACAAAACAATGCCCCCCGCCAAGACCCAAATCCGGACCACTCCATCCGGGGACGAGCACACTAACCATGAGGCCACCGCGCCTCCCACTTTGGAAGTAAGCAGGATTTTAAATCTGTTTTCATAGTGAAGTCTCTGCAGTTTGAGGCGTTGTGTGACACGCTTTTGGTCTCGTTGGCTGTATCAACTGAGCGTACGTGTCCCAGATTCCTCGCCATGTTTTTCTTGATCACCTCAAGTTTAATTCCAGCTGTCACAAATGCAGATATGTTGACAGGTTTTAAATCCGACCATTCTCTTTCAACTCTTTTCCTAATGGAGGTTTTAAATGAGACCATTCCCTTTTTACTCTTTTTCTAATGAATAACTCAAACCCCAGGGGGCCAGGTTTTTGTAAAAATAAATGCGTCGCTTTTTGTCCGATGCAGATTATGTTGTCCTAATCAGAAAAACAATTAACGAAGTAGAAAACGAATATCAAAACAATAACGAGGCTGACGCTATGCTTCTAGGAAATACTATGAAAATGGAAACAAGGTCAAGTTCAGACAATGAAGTTGTAAATACAGACGAAGAAATTCTAAAAGAGGCCAATGAATTTTACCAAAAGGTGTAACGTTCAAAGGTGTCATCTACTGATAAGCAATATGACGAAATTTTCTTTCCCCCCGGAAACATTGCAACACTGACTGAACGAGAGCAAAACAAGTGTGGATGCCTCTTGACGGAGGTTGAATGTTGGGAAAGTATTAAATCCATACAGCCAAATGAAAGCCCAGGAACGGATGGTTTATCACTTTAGTTTTATGAAGTGTTCTGGAAGGATATATCTTTCTATCTTCTAAGTGCCTTGAGCCATGCATACATGAAGTGTTGTCTATCTATCACTGAGAGGAGAGGAATAATTACCTTAATACCTAAAAGCATAAGCCACTAACTTAACAATTGGCGTCCCATCACTCTTCTTAACCATGACTACAAAATTGCCTCCAAATGATCGCAAATCGAATACAAAGGTCTTGCCAAAGCTTATAAATAACGATAAAACTGGTTTCTTAAAAGGTAGATTCTTTGAAGAAAACATAACACTTATAGATAGCATAATACATTACGCCAACAGGCTTACTGCTATTTATTGATTTTGAGGAAGCCTTTAACAGCATTGAATAAGCCTTTATTGAAAAGACTCTGAATTATTACAATCGTGGAAGTTCTTTATTGGCATGGTTTAGGCTCTTCTACAACTACATCAGTAGCTGTGTTCAAAACAACGGATGGGCGTCTGATTTTTTCCCCTTTAGCCGGGGAGTAAGGCAAGGATGTCCATTGTCTTTATAGCTTTTTCTTCTCTGCTTAGAAATTTTGGTAAGTGCGGTTAGAAACGATAACGAAATCAGAGGATCCAAAGTTCTAGATACAGATAACAAAGTCTCTCAATATGCCGATGATACAACCTTAATTCTTGGTGGATCAGAATGATCCGGACTTAAGGTCAACTACGAAAAGACTGAAGTTCTTTGGATTAGTCTGTATAAAAACTCGGAAACTACTATTCCATCTTCCAAGCCATTTCTATGGGCAGAAGATAAAGTATGTTTTAGGACTATGCTTCTCAACTGATCTAATGACGAATATTTAAACACGAACTTCACGGAAAAAAACAAATAAACTTTAAAGTATCCTTAACAGCTGGTCGAAAAAAAAGACCCACCCTACTAGAGTAGATCACCGCCCTAAAATCATTGGCGATATCACAAATGGTCTATTTGTTCTCATCTCTGCCAACCTCTCAAAAAACACTGCAAGATGTCAAATTAGTTGTCAATAACGGAACAGACGCATGAAAAACTAATATATATATATCTTACAATAACAAAATGGCAGACGGGTCAAAATTAAGTCAAAACACGAGAAGAACGCGAGACAAAAATGCGAGAAACTTCAATTTTTTTCATCTGACGCGACCACATTCATAACTTGCCTCGCGCTTTCTTATTGGCTAATGGAAAAAAAATGGAGACTTTCTATTGGTTAAAAAGTGATAGATCAACGTTTCACAAAATGTTACATAAATTAAACTCTACGAAACGCATAAATTATAAATTTGTGTCTGTCCGCTTATTGACAATAAAAATTAGCCCATGAGCGCGCGATAATTTTTCAATCATTGTAAAAACCACATTATATGTCTTCCTTTGGGACGGAAAAGGTGATAAAATAAAGAGAACGGAAATGATTAACAACTATAATAAAGATGGATTAAAAATGATTGATATACGAAACTTCAAATCATCTCTAAAAGTGAAATGGCTGCAAGGCTACCTAGATTGAAATAATAATCAAAGGCAAATGGAAGTTTATCTTTGATTACTATCTAGAAAAGTACAGCGGTAAGCCGTTGATCCTAAGCAATCTACAACAACGCGATACAAAACAGCTTGAAATACAAGATTACGGTCGTGAGGGAGGTTATGAAGTACTGGACCATTATAAATTATCGTGAGAAAAATTTAGAGTTCGAATCGGCATACATATGGCATAATTCGCTGATTACGATCGCGAAAAATGCCTCTCTTTCACAAATCATTGTTTAATGCAGGCGTACAGAATTTCGTCGACCTCCTCAATTGGCCCTTGTCACACGGCGGCCATATTGTCCCGGGAGACCAAAAAAGCTTTGTTTTACCGAGCCAAGCTTCACCCCCATGGTTTCCACTGCGAGGCCTGGCGTGGTAAAGCAAAGCTTTCTTGGTCTTCTGGGACAATTTGGCCGCCGTGTGACAAGGGCGAATTGAGGAGGTCGACGAAATTCTGAAAAAATAATACTATGAAAGGCTAACTATTTAGAGTATTTTAAAGTTATTTCTCCACTAAGACAGTATAAGAAAATGTGTTTACCGATTGATGATAGTGTTAGCTCAAAAGATACTTTAGATTTTCGCCTTCCCAACACAAATACTTGAGGAAGGTGTACCAAAGTCTCACTAAGAAAAGAGCCACATCACCTCAAGAAATCCAAGTCAAATGGGTGAAAGAAATAGCAATAGCTGAAAACACAACAGCTAATTCGGAAAAAAAAAACCTATTTGCTGGCCTTTAAATGCACTAAAGAAACATTACTTAGAACATTTCAATTCAAACGTCTTCATCGATCGAAGAATCGCGACTAACGATTTTCTTTACAAAATAGGATTGAAACTGTCTGATTATTGTACTTTCTGCGTAGAAGAAACTGAAAATCTAATTCATTTATTCCTGAGGTGTAAATAGTCAAAATCCTTTTGGGAAAAATGTTCTCAATGGTTAACACAAAAAAATATGGAAGGATTAGTCCCCTCAGAGGCCCATATCATACTTTTCGGAAACGTTACTGAATCAAAAAATGTTATTACACCAAATCGAAAACAAAACTGGAACAGTTAATAACTTCATGCACGTTTTGAAAAAGAAATGGTCCTGTTTCAAAAACAGCACCTTTTCAATCAATCAAAAAGTCAAATATAGATTGAGTGATGCGAGGCGTGGGCGAACCCCTGTATTTGTGTTTGCGCTTGTCTTGGTTTTTTTTTTTTTTTTTTTTTTTCGAAGAGTAATGCAAGGAGTTGAGGATAAAGCAATAGAAACCTCGCCAGTCAAACCAAAATGGTGGCGCAGCTGTGTCGACGATTCGAGCGCGTGCATTAATTAAGAAAGACGACGTTGATTTTTTTCAAAGTCACGTCACTTAAACTCGATAAATACCAACATTCAGTTTACAGTGGAGATGCCTACAATAAACATGGGCAAGAAGAGACACCCCAAACACTGGACACCACACATACACATCCTAGACCACAGAATGTAGACACCACACATCCTGGAGACACCAGAATGGAGACACCACAAATACTGGGAATAAAGACAGAAAGATCGAGATGGGTGTATACCGGAAGGCCACACATACGAGCAAGTATTTAGATTTCCATTCACACAGCCCAGCGCAAAGCAAAAGAGCTGTTGTTGAGACCTTAATGGACCGCACTAAATGCAATCCATCAACAACTGCACAAAGACGGAGCGAGGAAAGACGTGTTATCAACGACCTAAAAGCTAACGACTATCCTGAAAACTTCACCAAGTCGGTCGATAAAGCAAACAAACCAATCACAACCAACGGCTCCGGGAGAACACAAAAGCATATACGTCAATTCCATATATTAAAGGCGTGTCAGAGCAAGTAAGACGGATTTTAAACCGCGAAAACATTAAGACCGCTTTGAAACCACTAAAAACACTGGGTCATGTTTTCAAAAAACCAAAGGACAGGCCGAGAAAAGAACAGTTGAAAGGAATTGTATACAAAGTGAGTTGCAAAAAAGAAAGAAGAAGAAAGAAAGAGGGACACAAGCCTGGAACGAATGGGAATGTCGGCTCCGCGGTAAAACAGCATGCCAAAACCACTGGCCACGACATATACCCAAATTATCCGATCATTTTGGAAACAAGCCTGAAAACCAAGGACAAAAGGCATTTTTTGGAGTCGCTACATT